>NC_092768.1:7648738-7948738 GCF_047496795.1 Chiloscyllium punctatum | reverse complement strand
GGCAACAGTGAATTTGGAAATTGGTGCGTAACATCAGTAAATAAGAGCATTGGTGCTGGGTAGTAAAAAGAGCACATGTAAAGAGTATGGTATGCGTAAGTCAGAGAAATTTTGCAAAGGAGCAGAAAAATGGAGATTCGATGCAAGACACCACTAAATGAAAACAATTTGAGCAGGGGTCCATTATATGGAACATGTTACGAAATAACTAAATGGGAGAGTTGGTATAGTTCACCACCAAAGGCGGCATTTGTGCAGGATCAGTTTTGGGAACTTAATATAAGTGATGCCGAAAGTAGAGAATTCTGACACTAAATGCAATAATTGGGGCCGCATCACTAAATGGGAGAATTGGTGCAGAATCGGATGAAAAGACAGAATGGGTGCAGTATGGCACGAAATAGGAGAATGGTTGTAGGTCAATTATGAATGCTAGAATTAGAGTAGGGCACCCCTAAATGGGACAATTTGGCTGGCTCATCACTAATATTTGGTGTAGTGCAATACTGAGTGGAGACCGTGTTCACGATATCAGGAAATGGGGTAATTGATGTTGGGTATCAGTGCATTCGAGAACTGGTACATGGCATCAGTAACTAAGAAATTGGTGCAGGGTGGTAATAAGAGCACAGATAAATGGGAGAACATAGGCATGGAATCCGTAAGTTGTAGAAATGTTGCAAGGGAGCACAACATGTAGGGTACCATTAAATGAAAAACAAGTTGAGCGGGACACCATCGTGTTGACGATGTGTATCAGAGTAAAAGAGGAAATTCGTGCAAGACAATACTCAAAACTAAAAGTTGGTGCAATGTAGCCTTAAATGGGAGAATTTGGGCAGAATCACACTAAATGGGAGAATTGGGGCAGTGCCATGCTAATTGGGAGAATTGGGGCTTGTGTCGCACGAAATGGGGGAATTGGGACACTGCAGCACAAAATGGGAGAATTGGAGCATTGTCGCAGTAAATGTGAGAGGTGGGGCAGTGCAGCACTAAATCGGAGAATTGTTGCAGTTCTGATCTAAATGGGAGAATTTGGGCAGAGTATCATTAAGTGGGAGATTTGGGACAGTGTCGCACGAAATGGGAAAATTGAGGTGGCATCACACTAATTGGAGACTTAGTGCAGAATAGGGTAAAATGGTGCAGTGTAGCACTAAATAGGAGATTTTGGGAAAGGCAATACTGAATGGGACAATTAGAGTTGGGCACCCCAAATGGGACAATAGGGCTGGGGCAATGGCCAATATTTAGTGCAGCGCAACACTGAGTGGAGAACCTGTTTCAGACATCAGGAAATGGGGGAAATTGGTGTTGAGCAACACTGAATTGAAGAATGGCTGTATGGCATCAGTAAATTAGAGAATTAGTGCAGAGTGGTAATAATAGCACATGTAAATGGGACAACACAGGCATGGAATCTGCAAGTTGGAGAAAAGTTGCAAAAGAGCAGTAAAGTGGAGATTCGAAGCAGGACACCATTAAATGAAACCATTTTGAGCAGGACAACATTATGTGGAAAATGTGTGCCACGAAACAACTGAATGGAAGAGTTGGTACAATTCACCAGAGAAGGCAAGATTGATGCAGGATCAGTTTTGGAAATTTAATGTAGGTGCCGCCAAAGTAAGATGCTGGTACGAAAAGTGAGAATTGCGGCAGGGTAACTCAAAAGGGAGAATTGGAGCGTTCAGCATTAAATAGGAGAATTTGTGTAGAATAGGATGAAATGGGAGAATGGGTGCAGTGTACACTAAATAGGAGAATTAGGGAATGTCAATCATGAATGGGAGAATTAGATTAACGCACCATGAAGGGGGCTATTACGAGGGGGCATAGCTTTAAATTAAGGGGTGGTAGGTATAGGACAGATGTTAGGGGTAGATTCTTTCCTCAGCGAGTCGTGAGTTCATGGAATGCCCTGCAATAGCAGTGGTAGACGCTCCCTCTTTATGGGCATTTAAACGGGCATTGGATAGGCATATGGAGGATCGTGGGCTAGTGTAGGTTAGGTGGGCTTGGATCGGTGCAACATCGAGGGCCAAAGGGCCTGTACTGCGCTGTATTCTTCTATGTTCTATGTTGTATGAAATGGAAAAATTGGGCTGGGGCATCACTAATATTTGGTGAAGGGCAACACTGAGTGGAGAACTTGTTCAGAACATCAGGAAACGGGGGAATTGGAGTTGGTCAACAGTGAAGTGGAGAACCGGTACATGGCATCAGTAAATGAGAAAATTGGTGCAGTGTGGTAATAAGAGCACAGATAAATGGGAGAACATAGGCATGGAACCCGTCAGTCGGAGAAATGGTGCAAAGGAGCACCACCTTACTCATGTAGGACACCATTAAATGAAAGAAAAGCACAGAACAGGCACCATTGTGTTGAAGATGCGTATCAGTGGAAAAGAGAGAATTTTGGCAAGGCAATACTCAGTTCTGAGAGTTGGGTCAATGTCCCACTAAATGGGAGAAATGATGCAGGTTATCGCTAAATGGGAGAATTGCGGCAGTGTCGCACTAAATGGGAAAATTGCGGCAGTCGAGCCCTAAATGAGATAATTGGTGCACAATAGGATGAAATTGGAGAATAGGTCAAGTGTAGCACTAAATAGGAGAATTCGAGTAGATCAATACTAAATGGGAGAATTAGAGTAGCGTACCACCAAATGGGAAAATTGGGTTGGGGCAATGGCCAATATTTGTTGCAGGGCAACACTGAGTGGAGAACTTGTTTGAAGACGGCATGGAATGGGGGAATTGGTGTTGGGCAACAGCGCATTGGAGAATTGGTGCATGGCATCAGAAAATTTGAGAATTGGTTCAGGGTGGTAATAAGAGTATATGTAAATGGGAGAACACAGGTATGTAATCCATAAGCTGGAGAAATGTTGTAAAGGAGCATCAGTTTCTCCACGTAGGGGACCACTAAATGGAAAAATGAAATATTGAACAGGGCACCATTGAGTTGAAGATGAGTCTCAGAGTAAAAGACAGAATTTTGGCAAGGCATTACTCAATACTGAGAGTTGATGCAATGTCGCACTGAATGGGAAAAGTGGGGCAGTGTAGCACGAAATGGAATCACTGGGGAAGTGTAGCACTAAATGGGAGAATTGGGCAATTTAGCTCTAAACAGGAGAATTTGAGCAAAGTAGCACTAAATGTGATAATTTGGGCATTGTAGTACTGAATGGGAAAGTTGGGACAGTGTCGTATTAAATGGGACGATTGGACCTTGTAGCATTAAATGGAAAAATTGTGACAGTGTCGCAGTAAAAGGGAGACTTCAGCTGAATGGCCCAAATTGGGCTGGGGCACTGGCCAATGTTTGTTGCAGGGCAATACTAAGTGGGGAACTTGTTACAGGGCATCAGGAAATGGGGGAATTGGTGTTGGGCAACATCGAATTGGAGAATTGGTGCGTCGTTAGATTAGAATGATGCTGGAAAAGCAAATCAGTTCATGGAAACATCCGAGGAGCAGTAAAATCGACATTTCGGGCAAAAGATCGTCTGGGTTGCTGCCTGAACTGCTGTGCTTTTCCAGCACCATTTTAATCTAGACTCTGGTTTCCTGTATCTGCAATAATTGTTTGTACTGAATTGATGCATGTAATCAGTAAATAAGAGAATTGGTGCAGGGCAGTAATAAGAGCACATGTAAATGGGAGAATGTACGCATGGAATCTGTAAGTTGGAGAAAAGTTGCAAAAGAGCAATGAAGTGGAGATTCGATGCAGGGCATCACTAAATGAAAACAATTTGAGCAGGGCACCATTATGTGGAAAATGTGTATCGCGGAATAACTGAATGGAAGAGATGATACAGCTCACCAAAAAAGGAGGGATTTGTGCAGCATCTGAATGGGAGAATTGGGGAATGACAATCACGAATGGGAGAATTAGAGTAGCGCACCCCAAAATAGCACACTTGGGCTGGGGCATCATTAATATTAGGTGAAGGGCAACACTGAGTTTAGAACATGTTCAGGACATCGGGAAACGGGGGAATTGGTGTTGGACAACAGTGAATTGGAGAACTGGTACATGGCATCAGTAAATGAGAACATTGGTGCAGGGTTGTAATACGAGCACAGATAAATGGGAGAACAGGCATGGAATCCCTAAGTGGGAGAACTGTTACAAAAGAGCACCACTTTACTCCACGTAAATGGGAAAAAAAACATTGAACGGGGCACCATTGTGTTGAAGATGTGTATCAGAGAATAAGAAAATTTTGGCTAGGCAATACTCAATACTGAGAGTGGGTGCAATATCGCACTAAGTAATAGAAATGGTGCAGGTTCTCACTAAATGGGAGAATTGGGGTAATGTCACGCTAAATGGTAGAATTAGGGCAGTGCAGCAAGAAATGGGAGAATCGGGGCAGTGTAGCACGAAATGAGCATTGGGGCAGTGTTGCACTAAATGGGAAAATTGGTGCACATAGGATGAAATGCGAGAATGGGTGGTATACCACGAAATAGGAGAATTGGGGTAGGTCAATACTGAATGGGAGAATTAGAGTAGCACACCCCTAAATGGGACAATTATGCTGGGGCAATGGCCAATATTTGTTGCAGGGCAACACAGAGTGAAGAACTTGTTTGAGGACATCAGAAATAGGGGAATTGGTGTTGGGCAACAGCGAATTGGAGAATTGGTGCATGGCATCAGAAAATAAGAGAATTGGTTCAGAGTGGTTATAAGAAACTAAGTAAATAGAAGTACACAGGCATGGAATTCATAAGTCGGAGAAATGTTGCAAAGGAGCACCATTTTCTCCACGTAGGGTACCACTAAATGGAAAAGAAAACATTGAACGGGGCACTATTGTGTTGAAGATGTGCATCAGAGTAAAAGAGAGAATTTAGGCAAGACATTACTCAATACTGACAGATGATGCAATGTCGCACTAAATGGGAGAATTGGGGCAGAGTAGCACGAAATGGGAGAATTGGGACAGTGTAGCACGAAATGGGAGGCATTGGGGCAATATCGTACGAAATGGGGGAGGTGGGCAGGGTAGCAATATATGGTAGAATTGGTGAAGTTTAGCTCTAACTGATAGAATTTTGGCATTGTAGTACTGAATGGGAAAGTTGGGCCAGTGTTGCATTAAATGGGAGGAGTGGACCCTATAGCATTAAATGGGAAAATTGCAACGGTGTCACACTAAAAGGGAGACTTCAGTTGAATAGCCCAAAATGGGAGAATTAGGGTTGTGTCACATTAAATGGGAGAATTGGGGCTGTGTCACATTAAATGGGAAAATTGGGGTAGTCTAGCCCTAAATGGGAGATTTGGTGCACAATAGAATGAAATGGGAGAATGGCTGCAGTGTAGCACGAAATAGGAGAATTGGGGCAGGTTAATACTGAATGAGAGAATTAGAGTAGCACACTCCTAAATGGGACAATTGGGCTGGGGCACTGGCCAATATTTGTTGCAGAGCAACCATGAGTAGGGAACTTGTTTCAGGACATTAGGAAATGGGGGAGCTGAGCAACAGCGAATTGGAGAACTGGTGCATGACTTCAGTACATAAGAGAATTGGTGCAGGGCAGTATTAAGAGCACATCTAAATGGGAGAACGCAGGTATGGAATCCATAAGTCAGAGAAAAGTTGCAAAAGAGCAGTGAAGTGGAGATTCGATGCAGGCACCACTAAATGGAAAAAATTCGAGCATGGCAACATGATGTAGAAAATGTGTGTCACGGAATAACTAGATGGAAGAGTTTGTACATTTCACCAGAAAAGACAGGATTGACGCAGGATCGGATTTGGTAATTTGTTGTAGGTGCCACCAAAGCAAGACAATTTTGGCACTAAAAGCGAGAATTGGTGCAGGGTAGCACAAAATAGAAGAATTGGGAGGTTTAGCATGAAATTGGAGAATTGGTGCAGAATTAGATGAAATGAGGGAATGGGTGCACTGTAGCACTAAATGGGAGAATCGGGGAATGATAATCACGAATGGGAGAATTAGAGTAGCGCACCTCTAAATGCAACAATTGGGATGGGGCATCACTAGTATTTGGTGAATGGCAGCACTGAGTATAAAACTTGTTCAGGACATCTGGAACCGGGAGAATTGGTGTTGGACAACAGTGAATTGGAGAACTGGTACATGGTATCAATAAATGTGAAAATTGGTGCAAGGTGGCAACAAGTGCACAGATAAGTGGGAGAACACAGGTATGGAATCCGTAAGTCGGAGAAATGTTGCAAAAGAGCATCACTTTACTCCACGTAGGGCACCACTAAATAGAAAAATAAAACATTGAACAGGGCACCATTGTGTTCAAGATGTGTATCAGGGTAAAAGACAGAATTTTGGCAAGACAATACTCAATACTGAGAGCTGGTGCAAGAGGAGAAATGGTGCAGGTTCTCAGTGAATGGGAGAATTGGGGCAGTGTAAAACGAAATGGGAGCATTGGGGCAGTGTAGCACTAAATGGGGGAGGTGTGGCAGAGTAGCACTAAATGTAGAGCCTTTTAGCTCTACATGGGAGAATTTGGGCAGAGAAGTATGAATGGGAAAGTTGGGGCAGTGCCACATAAATGGGAGGATTGGACCATGGAGCATTAAATGGGAAAATTGGGTCAGTTTCATACTGAAAGGGAGACTTCAGTTGCATCGTACAAAATGGGAGATTTAGGGTCATGTTGCACTAATTGTGAAAATTGGGGCAGTGTCACACCAAAAAAGAAAATGGTGGCAGTCTTGCCCTATATGGGGGAATTGGTGCAGAATAGGATGAATTGGGAGAATGGGTGCAGTGTAGCACTAAACAGGAGAATTGGAAAAGCTCAATACTGAATAGGAGAATTAGAGTAGCACACCCCAAAATGGGACAATTGGGCTGGGGTATCACTAATATTTGGTGTACGGCAACACTGAGTGGAGAACTTGTTTCTGGACATCAGAAAATGTGGTAATTGTTGTCAGGCAACAGCAAATCGGAGAATTGGCGCATGACATCAATAAATAAGAAAATTGATACAGGGTGGTTATAAGAGCACATGTCAATGGGAGAACACAGGAATGAAATCCATAACTCGGAGAAATGTTGCAAAGGAGCACCACTTTACTCCACATAGAGCACCACGAAATGGAACGGAACATTGAGCAGGGCACCATTGTCTTGAAGATGTGTATCAGAGTAAAAGAGAGAATTTGAGCAAGATAATACTCAATACTGAGAGTTGGTGCAATATCACACTAAATAGCAGAATTGGGGCGGTGTCACGCTAAATGGGGAAATTAGGGCAGTATAGCACGAAATGGGAGAATTGGTGCAGTGTAGCACGAAATAGGAGATTTGGGGCAGTGTAGCACTAAATGGGGGAGGTGGGGCAGTGTAGCACTAAATGGGAGAATTGGTGCAGTTTAGTAGTAAATGGGAGAATTTGTGCAGTTTAGCACTAAATGGGAGAATTTGGCAGAGTCGCACTAAGTTGGAGAATTTGGGCATTATATTACTGAATTGGAAAGTTGGGGCACTGTCACATTAAATGGGAGACTTCGGTTGAATAGCCCAATATGAGAGAATTAGAGTCGTATCACACTAAATGGTAGAATTGGATAATGTCACAAAAAATAGGAGAATTGGGGCAGTCTAGCCCTAAGTGGGAGAATTAATGCAGAATAGGATGAAATGGGATAATGGGGTGCAGTGTAGCACGAAATAGGAGAATTGGGGTAGGTCGATACTGAATGGGAGAATTAGAGTGGGGCAGCTCTAAATGTGACAATTGGGCTGGGGCATCACGAATATTTGGTGTAGGGCAGGACTGAGTGGAGAACTTGTTCAGGACATTAGGAAATGGGGAAATTGGTGTTGGGCAGCAGTGAATTGGAGAATTGGTGCATGGTGTCAGTAAATAAGAGAATTGGTGCAGGGAGGTAATAAGAGGACATGTAAAAGGGAGAACACGGGCATGGAATCGGTAAGTAAGAGAAATTTTGCAAAGCAGCAATAAAGTGGAGATTCGATGCACGGCACCACGAAATGAAAACAATTTGAGCAGCGCACCATTATGTGGAAAATGTGTGTCTGGGAATACCTAAATGGGAGAGCTGGTAAAGTTCACCACAAAAGGTGGGATTCATGCAGGATCCATATTGGGAATTTGATATAGGTGTCACCAGAAGTAGAGAGTTCTGACAATAAATGGGAGAAATGGGGCAGTGTCGCACAAAATGGGAGGATTGGCACATGTAGCATTGGATGGGAGAATTGGTGCAGAATAGGCTGAAATGGGAGGATGGGTGCAGTGTAGCACTAATTAGGAGATTTGGGGAAGGTCAATACTGAACAAGAGAATTAGATCAAGCACCCCTAAATGGGACAATTGGCTGGGACATCAGCCAATATTTGCTTTGGGGCAATACCGAGTGGAGAACATGTTCATGAAATCAGGAAATGGGGGAACTGTTGTTGGGCAACAGGGATTTAGAGAATTAGTGAATGGCATCATTAAATAAGAAAATGGGTGCACGGTGATAATAAGAGCACATGTAATGGGCGAACACATGACTGGAATCGGTAAGTCAGATTAACATTGTAAACATGCATCACTTTACTCCAGGTAGTGCCACAGTAAATGGAAAAAAACATTGAGTAGGGCATCATTGTATTGAAGATGTGTATCAGAGTAAAATAGAGATTTTGGGCAAGACAATACTCAACACTGACAGTTGGTGCAATGTAGCATGAACGGGACAATTGGGTTGGGTCATCATTAATATTTGGTGCAGGGCAACACTGAGTGGAGAACTTGTTCAGAACATCAGGAAACGGGGGAATTGGTGTTGGACAACAGTGAATTGGAGAACTGGAACATGGCATCAGTAAGTGAGAAAATTGGTGCAAAGTTGTAATAAGACCCCAGATACATGGGAGAACACTGACATGAAATCCGTAAGTCAGAGAAATGTTGCAAAGGAGCAACACTTTGATCCATGCAGGGCACCACTAAATGGAAGAAAAACATTGAACAGGGCACCATTGTGTTGAAGATGTGTATCAGAGTAAAAGAGGGTATTCGGGCAAGACAATGCTCAATATTCAGAGTTGGTGCAGTGTTGCACTAAAGGGGAAAAATGGTTCAGGTTCTCACTAAATGGGAGAATTGGGACAGTGTCACGCTAAATGGGATCATCAGAGCAGTGTGGCAGCAAATGGGAGGATTGGTGCAGTTTAGCACTACATGGGAGAATTTGGGAATTGTCGTACTGAATCAGAAAGTTGGGGCAGTATCACATTAAATGGGAGGGTTGGGCCATGTAGCATTAAATGGGAAAATTGGGGCAGTGGTGCACTAAAAGGGAAACTTTAGTTGAATAGCCCAAAATGGGAGAATTAGTGCCGTGTCTCACTTCACGGAAGAATTGGGGCAGAGCCACAGTAAATGGGAGAATTTGGGCAGTCTCGCCCTAAACGGGCCAATTTGTGCAGAATAGGATGAAATAGAAGAATTGGAGCAGTGCAGCACTAAATAGGAGAAACGCGGTAGGTCAATACTGAATGGGAGAATTAGAGTGGGACACACCTAAATGGGATGATTGGGCTGGGTCATCACGAATATTTGGTAAGGAGAGCACTGAGTGGAGACCTTGTTCAGGACATCAGGAAACGGGGAAATTGCTGTTGGGCAACATTAAATTGAAGTATTAGTGCATAGCATTAGTACGTAAGAGAATTGGTGCAGGGTGATAATAAAGGCACATGCAAATGGGAGAAGATATGCATGGAATCTGTCAGTCTAAGAAATGTTGTAAAGGAGCTATAAAGTGGAGGTTCGATGCAGGGCACCACTAGAGTCATAGAGTCATAGAAATGTGCAGCATGGAAACAGACCCATCTGTCCAAGCAGTCCATGCCAATAAGATATCCCAATCCAACCTCGTCCCACCTGCCATCACCCGGCCCATATCCCTCCAAACCTTTCCTATCCATATACCCATCCAAATGCCTCTTAAATGTTACAATTGTACCAGCCTCCACCACTTCCTCTGGCAGCTCATTCCATACACGTACCACCCTCTGTGTGAAAAAGTTGCACCATAGGTCTCTTTTTTATCTTTCTTCTCTCACCTTAAACCTCTAGTTCAGGACTAGCCGACACCAGGGAAAAACTTTACCTATTTACCCTATCCATGCCCCTCATAATTTTATAAACCTCTATAAGGTCACCCCTCAGCCTCCGACACTCCAGTGAAAACAGTCCCAGCCTGTTCATCCTCTCCCTATAGATCAAATCCTCCAACCCTGGCAACATCCTTGTAAATCGTTTCTGAACCCTTTCAAGTTTCACAACATCTTTCCTATAGGAAGGAGAACAGAACTGCACGCAATATTCCAACAGAGGCCTAACCAATGTCCTATACAGCTGCAACATGACCTCCCAACTCCTGTAATCAATACTCTGATTGATAAAGGAAAGCATATCAAACACCTTCCTCACTATCCAATCTACCTGCGACTCCACTTTCAATGAGCTATGAACCTGCACTCCAAGGTCGCTTTGTTCAGCAACACTCCCTAGGACATTACCATCACTTGCATAAGTCCTGTTAAGAGTTGCTTTCCAAAATGCAGCACTTCGCATTTATCTAAATTAAACTCTATCTGCCACTTCTTAGCCCATTGGCCCATCTGGTCAAGATCTTGTTTTAATCTGAGGTAACCTTCTTCACAGTCCACTACACCTCCAATTTTGGTGTCATCTGCAAACTTACTAACCATACCTCTTATGCTCGCATCCAAATCATTTATGTAAATAACAAAAAGTAGAGGACCCGGCACTGATCCTTGTGGCTCACCACTGGTCACAGGCCTCCAGTCTGAAAAACAACCCTCCACCACCACCCTCTGTCCTTTACCTTTGAGCCAGTTCTGTATCCAAATGGCTAGTACTCCCTGTATTCTGTGAGATCTAACCTTGTTAATAAGTCTCCCATGGGGAACCCTGTCAAACGCCTTACTGAAGTCCATATTGATCACATCTACCCCTCTGCCCTCATCAATCTTTTATTGCTTCCTCAAAAATCTCAAATATGATAACTTGGAACAGTGCAACAAATAATGGGAGAGTTGGTGCTGTACGGCACTAAATGGGAGAATTGGGGTAGGAAAATGCTAGATTGAGGTACCCCTTAAGTGGGGGAGGGAATTAGTCAATATGGTGGTTTGCTTGGGCAACATTGAGTGGAAAGCTTGTTCAGGACATCGATAATAGAAGAATTCGGACAGGGGTATGAGCGAATGGGAAATTTGGTGAGAATCAATAAATGGGAGATTCGGTCCACAGTGCCATTACGTTATAAAATGCATGGGAGTGCCAAAATATTAGAGAATTAAAACAGAGCATTTCTAAATTGGGGAATAGGCCAGGGAACCAGTTAAAAGAAGAAATTCTGCAAGCATCAGTAAATTGGAGATTCAGTTCATTACACCATTAAATGAAAACAATTCAGCAGGTCACCTGTGCTTGGCAGAAGTGTATCAGGCCACACCTAAGTGGAAGGAAATGGTTCAGTGCATCGATAATTGGAGAATTCATGAAGGTGCCATAAAGTGGGAGAACTGGGGCATCAGTTGTACTCAAAGGGACAGTTGATACATTTCCCGGATTTGTGCGGGACAGGTAAATGGGAGAATTGGTGCATCAGAGCCCTAGATAGCGCCATAGAGATGTACAGTACAGTCCAACTTGTCCATGTCTTAATTTAAGAATTATGGCAGTGCTCCACTAAACTGGAGAATCATTGAAAGGCACTACTAAATGAAAAAATTGGACAAGAGATTATCTGAATATGATATTTTGAACAGGGCATCAGATAATGTGAGAATTGGTGCAGTGTAGCACTAAATGGGAGAATTGGGACAGGACAATACTGGATGGCAGAATTAGAATAGAGCACCCCTAAATTGAGCGAGGGTATCAGTCAATATGAGGATTGGTTTAGGGCAACACTGAGTAGAGAACCTTTTCAGGACATCACTAAAAGTTGGAAAAGGTACATAGCAACACTGAATTGGAGAATTGGTGCGGGGCATCAATGTAAAGAGAGGATATAAGCAAGATAGGCAATTTAGAGATTTGATGCAGTGATCGCCCAAATTAGATAATTCTGGCAGCGGACCAGTAAATTGGTGAATCACTACAAGGAAGTAATAAATGCAAGAATTGTGCAAGGGCTTATCTAAATATGAGAAATTGGAACAGGGCATCAGATCATTGGAGAATTTTTGCAGTTTAGCTCGAAATGGGAGAATTGGTGCAGCGTAGCATTAAATGGGAGAATTGGTGCAGAGAAACACGAAATGGAAAAAAAAACAGGTGAGCAGTGGAACTAAATTAGAGAACTGAGGCATGGCACAAGAAAATGGGAGAATTGGAGTAGGGAATCCCTAAATGGTGTTAGTAAATGTATGAATTATTACAGGGGTATGAGGAAACGGGAGAATTAATAGGAATGAAAAAATGGGATATACGGTGCACAGTACCATTATGTTGGAATATTAATGGGAGTGCCCATATATCAGAGATTAGGAGAAGTGCATGTCTAAATTGGGGAATAAAGGTAGGGAATCAAAGAAAAGAAGAAATTCTGTAAGCATCAGTAAATTGCAGACTCATTCCAGTGCAGCACTGGAATTTGTAACAGGGCATCAGATAATGGGAGAATTGTTGCAGTATAGCACTATATGGGAGAATTGGGGCAGCACAATACTGGATGGGAACATTCGAGTATGGCACCCCTAAACTGGGCGAAGGCATCAGTCAATATGATGATTGGTGTAGGGCAACACTGAGTGGAGAATTGTTCACGACATCAGTAATTGGGGGAAATTGTGCTAAGCAACACTCAATTGAAGAATTGGTGCGTAGCATCTGTAAATGAGAGACCTGGTGCATGGTGCTGATAATTTCGAGATTTGGAAAAAATTGGGGAACACGTGCAGTGAATCAGTAAATAGGGCAAATGTGGCAAATTATGAGTGGTGGAGATTCAGTACAGTACACCACAAAATGTGAGAGTTACTGCAGTTCAATTCCACAGGGAGGATACGTGCAGGATCACCAAGATTAAAGAATTGATCTAGGGATCACCAAGATGAGAGGAATCTGGCAGCGCAATACTAAATGGGCGATTTGTTGCAGACAAATAGGAAAAAGAAGAACTGGTGCACTGTGGAACTAAATAAATGGAACCAATTAATGGAACAATTAGAATAGGGCACCCCTAAATGGTAGAATTGGGCAAGCGTATCAGTAAATGCAAGAATTAGTATAGGGGTATGAGTAAGTCGGAGAATTGGTGGATATCAGTAAATGGGTAGTTTGGTGCGCAGTGCCATTGCATTAGAAATTTAGTGGTAGTGTCAATATATTAGAGAATTGGAGCACAGCATGTCTGAATTGGAGAATAGGGGCAGGGAATCAAGAGAAAGAAGAAATGTTCCAACATCAGTAAATTGGAGATTCAGTTCAACCACTAAATGAAAAAAGGTAGCAGGGCACCGTACATGGAAGGAATGAAAGAAATTGATGCAGGGCATCAACAATTGGAGAATTCATGCAGGTGTCATTAAATTCTGAGCAGGAGGACCTTAACAGGATTATACTCAAAGGGAGAGTTTGTGCAGGATTGGTAAATGGGAGAATTGGTGCAGCACAGACCGAAATAGAGCCATGGAGATGTACAGCACGGAAACAGACCCTTCAGTACAGCTTGATCATGTCTAAATTTAAGAATTCTGGCTGCGCTCCACTGAATCAACACTGACTACACTATTAGAAGACCCAAAGACACATACACTGAACACCGGCAACTTCATCAGCAAGGACTATATCATTAAGCTCGTGGACATATGCCTCACCACGTACTTCATCTTCAAGAACAAAACCTACAGACAAACCAACGGGACAACCATGGGATCTCCGATGTCAGGATTCTTAGCAGGGACAGTAATGCAGAGACTCGAACAAACAGCTCTGCCAACCATCCACCCCCAAACATTGGATCCGCGACATGGATGACACCTTTGTCATCTGTAAATGAAACAAATTAGAGAAATTCATCAAGAACATCAATAATACGTTTACTGGCATAAACGTCTGTAAAGAGCAGGAAACCAACATCAAAGTGCCATTCCTAGTTGTCACAGTAGAGTGAAGGGTCAATGGGGAACTTCAAACCAGCGTCTGCAGGAAAATAACACATACAGACCGATTATTGAAATACAGAGGCAATCATCCCACATCCACAAACGAAGCTGCATCAGAACATCATTTCAACGAGTCACCACACACTGCAGCACAGAGGAAAATCACCTATTCAGTATATTCAAATGGAATGGGTCCCCAATGAACACAGTCCGCTGATTTCTCAGCAGCAAACCCAAACAAGCAGACAAAGCGCGTCCAGAAACCCTAGTCACTCTCCCCGACATCAAAGATATCTCAGAAAGGATTGCCAGATCACTCAGACCCTTTGGCATCATGGTAGTCCACAAGCCCTCCAACACACTAAAACAGCAGCTAATGAAGTTGAAAGACCCCATACAAACAACAAGCAAACTAGTGTCATTCACAAAATACCATGCAAGAACTGTAACAAACACTACATTGGACAAACAGGCAGAAAACTAGCCACCAGGATACATGAATGTTAACTAGCCACAAGACGACAAGACCCTCTCTCACTAGTATCCTTCCAGATAAGGAAGAACCGCACTTCGACTGGGACAACACATCCATCATCATACAAGTCAAACAGAGGCATTCCAAACAAAATTCTATCAACAAACACATCGACTTGGACCCCATGTACCACACCCTGAGAAAAAGAACAGGAAATGTCATCACAGAGGAAATAATGTCACCACACGAAATGACATCACCAATGCAAGGAAACCCAAGCATATAATAGAAAGCAGTAGGCACGAGCTGTGCTTCGTCCAGAATCTCACTGAAGATGTGACCTTGTATGGTGACAAAACCTCTGAAAATGACCCTTCCAGCTCAGCGAGCAAACCTACAACCAAAAACAGACTCTTCAGTCTAAGTCATCCATGCCGACCAGATATCCTAAACTAAACTTGTCTCATTTGTTAGCACTTGGCCCATATCCTTCGAAGCCCTTTCCTTTTCAGATACCCACTCAAAAGCCTTTTAAATATTAAATTGCACTTCAGTCCACCATTTGTTCTGGCAACTCATTCCATGCATGCACCAACCTCTGTGTGAAAAATTTACCCTTAGGCAACTTTTATTTCTTTCCCTTCTCACTCTAAAACTATGCCCTCTAATTCTTGACTTCCCCACCTCACGTACAAGACCTTGTCTATTTACTCTATCCATTCCTTTCATGATCTTTTTTTTCCTCTGTGTGATCACCCTCAGCCTCCGATGCTCCAGGGAAAACAGCCGCAGCCTATTCATCCTCTCCTTATAGCTCAAATCCTCCAACCCTGGCTATTTCCTTTTACAATTTCATGACATTCAACCAATAGGAAGGAGAACACAATTGCACACAATGTTCCACATGTGGCCTAAACAATGTCCTGTACATCTGCAACATGTCCTCCCAATTCCTATACTCAGTGCTCTGACCAATAAAGGAAAGCATGCCAAATGACTTCTTCACCATCCTGTTGACTGGTGAATTCACATTCCAGGAATTATGAACCTGCACTCTAAGGTCTCTTTGTTGAGCAACACTCCCAGGGGCATTACCATTCAGTGTATCACTTCTGCCCTTATTTACCTTTCCGAAGTGTTGCATCTCACAGTTATCTCAATTGAACTCCATCTGCCTCTCCTCAGGCCATTGGCCCATATGATCAAGATCCCATTCTACTCTGCAGTAAACTTCTTTGCTCTTCTCTACACGTCCAATTTTGGTACCTTCTGCAAACCTTTTGTCTGTCCCACCTATGGTCACATCGAAATCATTAATATAAGTGACAAAACGCAGTGAACACAGCATTGATCATTGTGACACACCTCTGTCACAAGCCTCTAGTCTGAAAGGCAACCCTGTGCAACCATGTTTTGTCTTCTATTTTCGAGCCAGTTCTGCATCCAAATAACTAGTTCTCCTTGTACCCTGTGTAATCTAAACTTGCTAACTAGTCTACCATGAGGAACCTTGTCAAACACCAAGTCCACAAAGTTTAAACCTACCACGTTGCCCTCAGCAATCCTCTTTGCTAGTTCTTCCAAAAACTCAATCATGTATGCGAAACATGAGTTACCATGCCCAAAACCATGTTAACTATCCCTATTCTGTCCTTGCATTTCCAAATACATGTAAATCCTGTCCCTCAGGATTCCCTCCAACAGCTTGCACATGACTGATGTCAGGCTCACCAATCTATATTTCTCTGATTTTTCCTTACAGCATTTCTTAAATAGTGGCATCATGTTGACCAACCACCAACATACAGTGGGGTTGCCGCACCATAACTGGTTACCTCACTTCACCGGCCTGGGCAGCTCACTGGTGGCTCAGCAACACCTCAAACATGTTTCCACCAATTCTCATGCTGCTGCTGTTGAACTCTCTCACTGCCTGTCATATCCTAATATCTGAAATTCTGTTTTTTTAAAATGAAGTTGTTTTGACCAGCAGCATCTGCCCTGGAATTTCCACTTACACATGTTTAAAAGAACTATCCAAGTCAGGGTCTGGGCTACATTCTTGAAACGTTTGAGGGGGATCTGGCATCGCCCATTACACCGGTCGAAGAAATGTGCAGATTCTGCCACATGTGGGAAAAAGCCTGCTTAAAATCCAAAGCCAAAACGCTGAAAATACTTGGAAATAGAGAGGACTGTAAATGCTGGAGATCAGATTCGAGATTGTGGTGCTTGAAAAGCACAGCTTTCAGGTAGCACTCGAGGAGCAGGAGAACCAACATTTCCAGCAATGGCCCTCCGTCAGGAATTCCTAATGAAGGGCCTCTTCCTCAAAATTCGATTCTCCTGCTCCTCGGATGCTGCCTGACCTGCTGTGCTTTTCCAGCACCCCACTCTCCAGCCGAAAATACCCGACAGTTCGGACAGTCGAGCAGCGTCTGTTGAGATAGAAACAGGGTCAACATTGAAGATGGATGCAGAAAGACACATAGCCTCCCTCAGAAAACACCCCTGTTCTGAAGAAGGGTTATAGACGAAGCGTTGACTTCTCCACCTCCTAATGCTGCCTGCCTTGCTGTGTTCTTCCGGCCTCCTACTTGTCTACTGAAGACGCACAGACAGAAGTTGAGCAATGGAGGTTGCAGTTCCCACTGTCCAATGCGGCCTGGAAACAGCTCTATGGCAGGGTACTGGTAGTGCGCATGCTCCTCAGGAGGCCGGAATATGCTTTTCAGAACCTCCCACGTTGTTCTTCAGGCTGAGGTTTCCCGCCCGCCCAACTCATGAGGCTCACTGCGCATGCTCAGAGTTGAAAACTGAACAGTAAAGAGGGCGGAATACAGCGGGTGGCTCCAACCCTTCTGTCAGAAATCACACGAAATCACAAGCTTTCAAGTGAAGTGAGGAAGTAACAACGCTCCGAAAGTTTTTGATTTTTCAAACAAACAAGTTGGAATATAAAGTGGTGTCGTGTGACTTCTGACCTTCTCCTCTCCAGTCGCACACTGGCGCCTCCACATCAGTCACTGATCCTGATAGACCACCTTTCCACTTCGCTCTCTGGGCGGTCTGAAACCTGTTGACCTTCCAGCTGAAGGAGTTGACCCCGACTGAGTGTTGCAGACTGGCACATTCCAAGGTCCAGGACCACGTGTTGAGGGACACGCTGAAGCTTGGGGCAGCTGCCGCCACAAGGCGCGATGGGGAAAGACCACCGTGTAACATCTGCCTGCCTAAAGAAGAACAGGGGGCTCACGCAGTCATTTGGGCTGTGCTGGCGCCTCAGCTAAAAATGTAATCGTACAGACCTGTAAATAGGAATGATTACTCAGTTTTCAGTATGCAAACAAATGGAATGTTTACATATATATGGTATGTCCAGTTGTACAGATCATTAAAGTATTTTATGAATAAAATATATTTTTGAAAATAAAAAAACCTTGCTACTTGGCCATGTATGTCTGATAGAAATGTCTGTCATTAATCACTTTTAAAAATAACGCAAAACCTGCGAATTCCTGGCTCACCCTCCAAATCAGTTCGCTCTTGTTTCATCTTCAGAAATAGTACTTTGAAAAAAAACCCTTCAAGGTGTGTTGGTGATTCCTGGCTGCAAGTTAGAACGTTTCGCAGCATTATTGTCTGCATAATTAATGCTTTGGTGAAGTGCCTTCCATTATGCATTATCTGAAGCATCGTTGTAATTGGTTTGCTGCGAGGAGCTAACATAGTGATCAGACATGATTTAGCGATATGGTTGAACAGTCCGGGATCCTCCTCCTATTCTCACACAGGTAGGTGGTGGTACATGAGGCTCATACAGTAGTCAGAATTTAAAGGGAAGAATCTAAACCAGCTAGAGCGAGAAGTAGGATAACAGCAGGCTGAAAATCAATGGATGTGAAATTTAACAAACAGAGAACCAGTACCAAGAGTTTGGACTGATGCTACTGGAGGCTGCATATTGTTATGGGCCAGGCCAGATCTCCTCAATATATTTCAGGAAGGTAGCCTTGACCCTAACATTTTCTTATCTTAAAGGCAGATGTGTAGAGGATTAACCAGGAGTGATGCAGCTGATCAAACCACGCAGCTTTAAGTAAAACAGAATTTATTTAAATGCTACCGTTGAAACAGGAATGAAAGAAAACATAATTTAGAATAACTCAACCATTTGAAAACCCAACTGACTCGAGATAGCAACTTAACAAGGAACTGTTCCAATTATCGCAACATCCCATAAATACACCCATTGGCAAAATTCAAACACTGGTTCTTACAAATAGGAGAGATTTCAGAGGGAGAAGCCAGTAAAGAATCACCTGCTGAAGCATGGAAACTTTATTCCACCTTAGAAGCTTCTGCTACAATTACTATCACTTTTCTCTGCTCCAACTAAAGCACAGTTGGAAGAAGAGTATGGGAATTTGGACAATAAGCAGGGAGGAGACAAAAAGATAAGTCCAACACATGGGAGGTTTTTGACAAATTTGGGGAGATGGAAGAAAGATCCAAAGTGTGCTGATGTGATTGGTCCGTTTGGAACGAGGACAAGGGTGGAAGGATGTGTACGATGGTGACGAAACACCCTTTGAATGCACTGCTAGTCATATGGATAGTGAGGATAAGGGATACGCTCTGATGGGTTTGACAGGATTCTTCCTCTATAGGTGCTGTCAGATCGTTTGCATTTTTTCAGCACTTTGTTTCTATATCAGATGTTCAGCAGCTGTGGTACCTTGCTTTAGTGTTGATGTGTCTTTTGCAGAATGAGGAGACAATAAGACGATAAGATGGTGGAGCAGAAGTAGGCCATTCAGCCTGGTGAGTAAGCTCCACAATTCAATGAGGTTATGTTTGATAATCATCAAAAGATAGATTAGGAAATGAAGAGGTGCAACACGTTTTGGGTGCCCTTGTACATCAGTCCCTTAAACTAAACATGCAAGTGCAACAGGTAGTGAAAAAAGCAAAAGAAATGTTGACTTCACAACGGGACTGTTTGACGAACGTGACAGGGATGTCTTGCTGCAAGTTTTCGAGCCTTGGCGAGACCACACCTGGACTATTGAGTTGGACTTTTGGTCTCATTCTTGTATGAGGTATGTTTTGGTGTTGGAGGAAGTATGACATAAGTTTCCCAGATTGACCCCTGCGATGGGAGAACTTTCATTTGAAGACAGACCAGATCATTTCGGGTTATTTTCACTGATGCTTATAGGATTGTAGGGGATCTTATAGTTTTATATCTCGTTTCATGGAATTTTGCTGTTATAAGATTCCAAGAGGGCGAGACAGGGCAAGAATCGGAACGATGTTCCAATGACTGGCTATTCCAGAATCTGAGCTCACAGTCCTAGCACACAGAATTGGCTATTTAAGACTGTGATAATGAAAGGAGTCTTCACCTAACGAGTCTCTGGATTCCGTACCACAAGAAGAGGTTGAGACGACTTGAGTATTGGAAACAGTTAATTACTTTTGGATTGCATAACATTTTGAAAATCGCACTCTCATCAAATGGAATTTTGCAGACTACAGCAAAAAAAAGTATTGAAAGGCACATTTTGAGAGAGATGCAAACGTTTTTTCTTTTCCCAGAGACATATAGACAGATTAAGTGAATGGGCGAAAAAATTGCAAATGGAGTATAATGTGGGAAAATGTCAAGTTGTTCATTTTGGAAGGTAGAACAAAACAACAGAGTTTTATTGAAAGACACTGCAGAAAGCTGGTACACAAAGGGAATTGGTGGCTGCTTATACACAAACAGAGAAAGAGCACACACGCAAATGCTGTAATATGGAAATAAGGAAGGCGAATGGAATTCTGGCCTCTTATTTCAAGCGGGTTGGAGTGCAAGAGTAGGGACGTCTTACTGCAAGTTACAAGCAGCTCGATCTGTGAGAATCGATCTGTGAGCAGTTTTGATCCAGTAATAAAGGAAAGGAAAATTCATAGGACGTAATTCATAGGAGAATCATTTGGATTACCAAAGGAGTGGAAAGACAGACTTATGGTCAAAAATTTAACAGTTTCAGAGTCTGGAGTTGAGAAGAATGAACAGTGATCCAACTGAGACACATTGGATTCATCGGGCCTTGGCAGGGCAAAGGCTGAGAGGATGTTCCCCTCATTGGAGAGTGCTTTGGTTTTTCCTGCCTTCAGTTGAAAATGCAATCAAAAAGCACTTGCAACAGAAATCCTCGATCCCATCCTTGCAATCCTTAAAATTTCTCGTCAGTGGCTAGCAGCTGTCCTGTCTGGAAACCATAGCATCCCACTCCATGGTGTACCCAAAATCTGTCTAACTCAATCTTATAGGCCAAGCCCCATGACCTTCAAGGAAACATGATTCTGCTGTCTAACCACTCTCGCATTGAATAGTAAATTTCTTACCTCTGTTATAAAAAGGATTCAGTTTATTCTGATAATGTGTCCTCTATTCTGAATCACTGTAATTAAGAGGAAACTATCTCCTTTTTTGTTCAACTTTATCTAGTCTCCTCAAGAGCTGACATGTTTCAATGAAATTACCATAGAATCTTCCAGACTCGAATGGAGATGGGCATAACCTTACTTCAACAAGACATTCAACATTCGCAGGAATGTGACAAGTGAATCTTCTCTGAGGGACTTCGAAAGTAGTAATATTTGTTTCCTTGAAATCAGGAGAACAAGGGGCGTATAGTGGCTTGCAGTAGCATTGGTAGTTCAGTGGTAGAATTCTCACCTGCCAAGCGGGAGGCCTGGGTTCGATTCCCGGCCAATGCATTACAGCATTTTGACACGGCACAGTGGTTAGCACTGCTGCCTCACAGCGACAAGGACGCAGGTTCGATTCCTGCCTTGGGTGACTGTCTGTGTGGCGTTTGCACTTTCTCCCCTTGATCTGCTTGGGCTTCCTCCGGATGCTCTGATTTCCACCCACAATGCAAATATATGCAGGTTAGGTGAATTGGTCATGCAAAACTGCCCATAATCAGGGATGAATATAGAGAGTCAGTCTGGGTGGGTTACTCTTCAGAGGGTTGGTATGGACTTGTTGGGCCGAAGGGCCTTTTGCCATACTGTACAGAATCTAATCTAATCTAATTAAATATGCCATTCCTGAAATTACCTTTTGATTATTTCCATGGCACAGACAATGTATTGTGAATGAGATTTCACTGGTTTTCATTGAAGTTCAAGTCTCGAATGGCCTTTAGGACCTCAATCTTGTGGAATCGAAATTTGGTAAGGAGAAGCCAGTGAAATATAGACTAGCGTGCCTGACGTCGGTGGTGGGCAAGTTTTTGGAGGGAATCCTGAGGGAACTGTACATGTATTTGTAAAGGCAAAGACTGGTTAGGGATAGTCAAATGGCTTTGTGCTTGGGAAAGCATGTCTCTCAAACTTGATTAAGTTTTTAAAAGAAGTAACAAAGAAGATTGATGAGGGCAGAGCGGTAGATGTGATCTATATGGACTTCAGTGAGGTGTTCGACAAAGTTCCCCATGGAAGGAAAGTGAGAAAGGTTAAATCTCTTGGAATACAGGGAAAAGTCGCCATTTGGTTACAACACTGTCTCAAAGATAGAAGACAAGGGTGGTAGTGCAGGTTTGTTCTTCAGACTGGAGCCTGTGACCAGTGCCACAATAATCAGTGCTGGGGCCACTACTTCTCAACATTTATGTAAATGACTTGGATGTGGGCATAAGTGGTATAGTTAGTAAGTTTGCTGATGATACCAAAATTGGAGGGGTAGTGCACAATGAAGAAGGTTATCTCAGATTACAACAGGTTGTTGATCAGATGGGCCAATGGGCTGAGAGGTGACAGATGGAGTGTAATTTAGATAAATTTGAGGTGCTGCATTTTGGGAAAGCAAATCTTAGCTGGACTTATACACTTAATGGTAAGGTCCTAGGGAGTGTTTCTGAACAAAGAGACCTTGGAGTGCAGGCTCATAGATCCTTGAAATTGGAGTCGCAGGAAGGTAGGTTGTGAAGAAGGCGTTTGGTATGCTTTCCTTTATTGGTCAGAGTACTGAGTACAGGGGTTGGGAGGTCATGTTGCGGCTGTACAAGACATTGGTTAGGCCAACGTTGGAATATTGCATGCAATTCTGGTTTCCTTGCTATCAGAAAGATGTTGTGAAACTTGAAAGGGTTCAGAAACGATTCACAAGGATATTGTCAGGGTTGGAGGATGTGAGCTACAGAGAGAGGCTGAAGAGGCTAGAGCTGTTTTTTTTTTATTTCCTGGAACGTCGGAGGCTCAGAGGGTGACCTGATACAGCTGCATAAACTCATGAGGGGCCTGTAAAGAATAAATAGACAAAGTCTTTTTCCTGGGGTGTGGGAGTTCAGAACTAGAGGTATAGTTTTAGGGTGAGAGGGGAAGGATATAAAAGAGATCTATGGGGCAACTTTTTCATTCAGAGGGTGGCACGTTTATGGAATTTGTGCCAGAAGAAGTGGTGGAGGCTTGTACAATTGCAACATTTAAAATACATATGAATAGGAAGGGTTTGGAGGGATATGGACCAGGTGCTGACAGATGGGACTAGATTGGGTTGGGGTATCTGGTCGTCACGGATGAGTTGGACTGCAGGGTCTTTTTCCATGCTCTATATCTCTATGACTCCATGACCTTGTCGTTGCTCATGTCGGGCGTGTTTTGGCACGGTTGGATTTTCTTTACAACGAACCTGATGACAGTTTTGATTCTTTCCCAGGGGAAGTGCGGCCTTTCGAAAGGAATCATTCACTACATGACTGCCATGGTATCAGGAGATCTGATTTTCCTTGTCTCAATGTGTTTGTGAGCCAGATCTTGAAGTATCATTTCCCAGGCACCCTTCTGAAACACACTCCTGTGTGCAAACTCAGTGCCTGCCTGCAAGGCAGAGCCTCCAGCTCCCCTTTCAGTTTACCATCGCCTTCACCTTTGACCACTTTGTAGCAATTTGCTGCAAAAAATTAAAGGTGCGGTATTGTGCTGCAAGAACGCCTAAATATCCTTCATGACCACTCTTAACATTATGGTCAACATTCCCTTGTGTTTTCGCTATGAACCTGCTTACATTCTGGACAATGTACAATGGGGCTATTGCACTGTCACCAGTTACGTCACTTCACCGGCTTTGGCAACTCACCGGTTGCTCGCCAACATCTCAAACATATTTCTTCCTATTCCCCTGCTGCTGCTGTTGAACGTTTTCACCACCTGCTCCATCCCAGTGATCAGCAGAGCTCGCCAAACCCTGAAGAGCATGAGAGGTGGTGCTGAGGAGATGGGCAGAGACCCGGAGCAAAAGAGCAGGAAGACCTCCATCGTTCTGCTCTTCATTATCTCGGATGCTTCATTGTTCTGTCATAGGCCATCACTGTCATCTACATCTGTGTCATCTTTACCCACATTACGTCTTTCCAAGTTTCAAGCTCACTCTATGTGGCAATCAGGGCAGCGTTCTTGCTGATGTGCACCAGCTCCTGCACAAACACTTGTATTTATGCACTGAACCACAGGAGATTCAGAAAGGAGGTGAATAATTTGCTGAAATCTCCTTCTGTTCTGCTCAGAAAGCTACAAAAGTAACTTATATTACAGGGGGAGTTGGTTGTGTCGTGATAACTCACTGGTCAGTTATCCAGAACTCAAACAAATATCCTGCGGATTCAGTTTCAAATCCCACCATGGCAAATGATGCATTTTCCATGGAAATAATGCTAGCTTAAAGTTGAGTATGCAGCCAAACATGATTGACACAATGAAAATTAATTGCTTTCAAAAATCGATTGTCATTTCAGAAAGAGATTATAACACTCTTTAGCTGGTTGGTCGGAAATGTGATGTACGATTCACAGCCATGTCGAACTCAGAGGATTAAGATTGAGTCTTAAATGCCCTCTGTGAATAACGCCAACCTTGCAAGGGATGCCCGCTTTCTCAATGACCAAAATAAAATGTTCCATTTTTAATCTAGTGATTGACATTACACAGTGTCTTTTGTGATGATGCTGCTCCCTTAACAAGGTTATGTTGTCCTTGGTATTAATTTTCAAAAAGGATGGTAAAAGGCAGAGATTCCAATTTATCTGGGTTTAGGCCACTTTGATTGTAGCTTATCGATAAGACCTAAGTCTATAATCAGGGATAGGGCTTTCAGATTCTTTATTTTATAAATTGTCAATGCAGGTGGAATGACCAGTTGTCCCAGTTCAGGGTGTTTTTAATATCTGGTTCAGTTTTGAGTTTTAGTACACAGGCTGGTTGGAATTGATGGTCAAATACAAGTTGCTGGGAGAAAAGTGTTCCTTGGTCGACAGATGTCGTTCTCCAACATCTGTCCTGTCAGAACCTGTGTTTGAACTTAACTATTTTCCAGGGGTTATTTTTATATGTTTGTTGGAGAAAAAATGAACTGTTCCTTTGTTAAGTTGTGGACTGATCGTGTCGGTTGGCTTTTAAAATTGGTGCTAATTCGAATTCTACTCACTTTTGCTTGTGAATCATTCGTTGGTGTGCAAATAAATTCTGCTTTACTTGAAGCCAAGTGGTTTGACCAGGTGCATCATGCCTGGAATATCCAACATACATCTGCCTAAAGCATATGGAAAAGTTAGAATCTGGGCTACCTTTGTGAAATGTTTTGAGGGGTCTGGTCTGGCCCATAACGATTTTCATTCTGAATTGAAGTGACTGAATTCATAGAGGCAGTTAGAATGCTGAAAGTTTGAAGCAGAGTGGATAATAATAATGATTACGTAGATATCCACTCTTTGTGGAACTACTAAAGATGAGATGGAAGTACTACTGTATGAAAACACTGCAACATTGTGAAACTACTGTCTGTTTTGGCACGGTTATTGATGAAAGCAGCGATCAGGCAATTATTGAACAATGGACTGAGGCTATGACATGGAGAATTCTTGACCCATTGACAGTGAAGGAATGGCAATATATCTCAAGGTCAGAATGATGTATGGTTTGAATGTGAACCCACGGTGTTGGTGTGTCATTGTGTCTGCTGTCCCTTGTCCGTCTAAATGGGAGACATCACAGGCTGGGAAGGTGCTATGTCTTGGTAAGTTGTTGCAGTGCAAATTGTGTAGGGTACACATTACGTTGGTAGAAGGAGTGAATGTTTAATTTTCTAGATGGTGCATCAATACTTTCCACTTCTCAGCACAAGCCTGAATGTTGTCCAGATTTTGTTACGTATGAACATGTGGTGGCAGACGGATTTAAGGTCATACATTTAAGTGCCACAGGCTTTGAGAGGACTTGCAGGGTTAATGGCTGGAACTGGCGATTGATGTGGAATAGAGTGACCTATGGGTCCAGGTACATGGTATCTTCAAATTTGCACCATCGGGAGACTGGATGATGAAGGATACTTTTCAAGGAGCTATGAATCTGCACTGTAAGGTCTCTTTGTTCAGAAACACTTCCTTGAACCTTGAGTATTTGAGTTGAGACATTTTGTTGCGGCTGAACAGGTCATTATTATGGGCAGATTTGGAGTCCTGAATACAATTTGGTTAGCCCTGCTATTGGTAATATGTTATTAAACTGGAATTGGTGCGGAAGGAAAAACGTGTTGCAATTATTTTGCACTTTGGTGAGATCACATCTGGAATATTAAGTGAAGTTTTGGTTTCCTTATCTAATGAGGGATTTTTGGCAATGTAGGAAGGAAAATGAGAATTTACCAGACAGACTCCTGAGATGGCAGTACTGACCTATGAAGACATACTTGATATTTCCACGGAGGTTAACAAGAATGACGGAGCATGTTATACCTATATAATTCACTAAAACTATACATTAAACTCAAAAGTTCTAAAATGACTAGATAGGGCAAGAATAAGAAGAATTTCCCAATTAGAGAGTTATGAACCTGTGGTCACCCTCTGTGTGCACAGAATAGGACATTGAGGAGTGAGATGAAGAGAAGACCCTTCCCCTAGAGTGTTGAGCCTCTGGAAATTTCTGCCACAGGAAGAGGGTGAGATTAACACATTCAATGTTTTCAAGATTGAGTTAGTTTTGGATTACATTTTAGATTACATCCAATGTAAAAACAGGCCCTTCGGCCCAACAAGCCCTCCAAAGAGCAACCCATTTCCTTTTACACTACGGGCAATTCACCTCACCTGCACATCTTTGGACTGTGGGAGAGAACCGGAGGAAACCCACGCAGACACGGGGAGAATGTGCCTCTACATGGACAGTTGCCCGAGGCAGGAATTTAGCACTCGTCTCTAGCACTGCGAGGCAGCAGCGCTAAACACTGTGCCACCGTGCCACTCACAAAATTAGTTCTTAGGGCTGAAGGGAGCCAAGGGTTTCAGGAGACAGTAAGAAAGATAAACTGCCTTGGATGAAAGACTGAATCCCAGCATTCAAAATAATCACTAATGTAATGTGGAGAACTCCAGTATCACTGAATGTTTCAAATGAAACAGATGTCAACAAAAAAAAATGAAAAGATTTGTATTTACTGAAGAACACAATATGAAATGAATAGAATTGTAATGAAACCAAAATCCAACATGAATTCACATGCAAATCGTGGTCAACATAATTATGTTAACACATTAAAGAACAGATATGGCAGTGATTGACGTAACACATTTACCGGACAGGCCACTCAGCATGAGACACACAGCTTCCGGCGATAAAATCCTGCTCACCTACGTCCAGTACAATACTAGGTCCCATCTTTGAGCATTTAGAATTTGAGGATTTAGCCACTATTTCTCATTTGAGAGCAGGTCCCAAGCAAGCCAGTCCCAGCTGCCCCAAACAGGCATAATTTTCTGCAAAATGACGGCTTGCTGTCGAACGTCCTCAGCACTGTTCATGAAAATGTTAAATGTTCTGGTTCCAGCAGAGTCACTTTTCCCTGACACTTCAGTAACAGCCCTATACAATGAATGTTTGTGAAGTCAACATTTCGGGGGGGTGGGGGGAACACGAATCTGTGGCAATCACCTTATTGCTCCTCATCTTTGCTACTTCTCCTTTTCCCAGCAGACTCTAGGTCTTTCCGTTTTAAACTATGGGATGACTCCTGGACTGTCACTGCATCCCTGATGTTTTCTGATCATTTCAGGTGCTCTGGATTTGAGGAATGAAGAAAGTCGACCTCCTTTGAAACAAAAGACACAAAACCTTCATTCTTCTGAATCATTTTGTCAGTGGTTGAGGAAGAATGTGCCCTGCATAATACTCTTACGCATTACATATCCATTTCGTTTCCAGATTCGCTTTATCTGAGGATTACTTTGACATTCCCAGCTCTTCAATCAATGTCCCAATCAAAGTCCAGCAATGAGCTTTTGTATGTCTAACATTATTTCAACGGATGTGTTATTTACTTTTTATCGTTCTAAGTTCAGGGCTTTCAGATTTATGGCTTTTGCACCCTTCCACTTGCTCCTTAAAACTCGTTCCATCCCCATATATTCTGTCTCTCAAATCTCTTTGTAAAATCCCACACGACCAAGTCCCCAGTTGTAACGGTCAGTGTGACACATTATAGGCATCTACCAAAACTGCTAGTTCTTTGTTCTTTGATAGTTGATTTGATAATTGACAAAAGACACACAGTGAGGATGTTTTCTTCGTGTGGGGCAATGTGGATTGAGAGGTCTCTGTTTTAGGTTAAGTGGTAGGAGATTTAAAACTAAGATGTGCGGAATTTCCTTCCCACAAGGGGTCATAAATCATTGAAATATGTGTTATATCCTGGGGCACTGAGAAAATTTAAGGAGATGGTAGACAGAATTTTTCATTAATAGTGGGTCAAAGGATTACAGTTTTACTGGTTCCTGAGACAAAATACATAATTCTTTAAAATGTTGGCATGATTTTTTTTCCCAGAAGTTCTAAATTTCAACACAGTTCGGATTCCTTACAGAAATTTAAATTTTTTTTTTGCAAATTGCAATGATTACAGGAATCTTCAAGGGACTTCTGTATCATTGAGGAAAGTCTTGTGGGAAAATAATGTACATTGACGTAAATTCACACGACTCTCAGTGTAAATCATAGAAATCATGTTGTGAAGATCTTTCTGATAGAAAATGAAAATATTTCTTAAGAATGTTTCTTCATTTTTCACTGAATTCAGTAACTATGGGAGCAAGAGAAGGATAAGATTAGAAAGATGCAATTTGAAGGCTAATGTGGCCCAGTTGTTAGATTTCTCTCTCTGGGTTAAAAGACCATGCTTTAACACTTGCATTCTCCAGAACCGATTTGTAGCAGAGGTTGATTTTAAAATGGTGACAGTTCATTACTTGAATCTACCTCCTGGATTACCTTACGTTCTACACCCATTAAGGTCAGGCCGAGGCAATTTGAGTCACCATTTCAAAATTCAGAATTCTAATGCCTGACTGACTCTGGCTTTGTTTCTCTCGGGATCACATAGATCACTGTAAATGCTTCTCAATGATAGGAGGCAGAATCATACAGTCATAGAGATGCACAGCACTGAAACTGTCCCTTCAGTCCAACTCATCCATGCCGACCAGGTATCCTAAACTAATCTTATCGCATTTGGTAGCACATGACACATATCCCTCGAAGCCTTTTCTATTCATATACCCACTCACTTGCCTTTTAAATGATTGAATTGTACCATAGTCCACTATTTCCTGTCAAATTGTTCCATACATGCACCATTCTCTGTGTGAAATGTTAGCCCTTAGGTACCATTTAGTTCCTCTAATTCTTGACTTGCCTCTCTCACGTACAAGACCTTGTCAATTTACCCTGTCTATGCCACTCATGATTTTATTAACTTCTGTAAGATCACTCTCAGCCTCCGATGCTCCAGGGAAAACACCATCAGCCTATTAATCATCTCCTCATAGCTCAAACCCTCCAACCCTGGCTACATCCTTGTCAATCTTTTCTGAACTCTTTCAAATTTCACAACATACATCCAATAGGAGGAAGACCACAATTGCATACAATGTTCTGGAAGTAGCCTAATCCACGTCCTAGTCCGTTGCAACATGACCTTTCAATTCCTAAACTCAGTGCTCTGACCAAAAAAGGAAATCATACCAAACACCTTCTTCACCATCCTGTCTACCTTCGACTTCACATTCAAGGAAATATGAACCTGCACTCCAAGTCCTCTTTGTTCAGCAACATCCCCAAGACCCTACCCGAAAGTATGTAGCTCCTGACCTTATTTACCTTTCCAAAGTGTTGCATCTCACATTTATCTAAATTGAACTCCATCTGCCACTCCTCAGTCCATTGGCCAATATGATCAAGATGTACTCTGACGTAACCTTCTTCGCTGTCCCCTACACCTCCAATTTTGGTGTCATCTGCAAACCTCTTCTCTGTCCTACCTGTGGTCACATCCAAATCATTTATATAAATGATTCTTGTGACACACCACTGATCACTGGCGTACAGTCTAAAAGGCAACCCTCTACAACCATCCTTTGTCTTCTACTTTCGAGTTTCTGTATCCAAATGGCTAGTTCTCCTTGTACTCCATGTGATCTAAACTTGCTAACCAGTCTACCATGTGGAACCTTGTCAAATACCAGGTCCATAAAGATTACTTCCACCACTGTCATCAAGTCTCTTTGCTACGTTTTCAAAAAAACTCAATCAAGATTATGAGACATGATTTAACGTTCACAAAACCATGTTAACTATCTGTATTAAGTCCTTGTACTTCCAAATACATGTAAATCCTGTCCCTCAGGATACCCTTCAACAACTTGCAAACCTCCGATGTCAGGCTCACCAAGCTTTATTTCCCTGGATTTTCCTTACAATTTCTCTTAAGTAATGGCACCATGTTCGCCAACCTCTACTCTTCCTGCACCTCACCTGTGACTATCAATGATACATCAGAAACAGTCCCAGCAATCATTTCTCTCGATTCACACAGCTTTCTCCGGAACACCTGACCAGCTCCTGGGGATTTACCCATATTTTTTGCGTTTTAAGACATCCAGCACCTCCTCCTCTCTAATATTTCTATTTGTCGATGTCTAGTTCCTCACACTGATGCAAATACTAAATACTGATGCAAAATACTTGTTTGGTATCTGCCCCAACTCCTGCACTAGCACGCAATGGCTTCCTTGCTGATTTTTGAGGTCTCTTATTCTCTCCCTAGTTACCCCTTTGTCATTAAATGTATTTATAAAATCCATTTGAATTCTCTTTAACCCTCTTTGCCAAAGCTACCTCATGTCCCCTTTTTGTCCTCTTGATTTGCTCTACTGCCTTGATAATCCTCTGAGGATTCACTTGATCTCTGCTGTGTATACCTGACATATGCTTTGTTCTTTTTCTTAACCAAAACCTTCATTTCTCTAGTCGTCCAGCATTCCCTGCACTTACCAGCCTTGCATTTCCCCCAAACAGGATCATACAGTCTCTGGATTCTCGTTATCTTATTTCTGAAGGCTTCCCATTTTCCAGCCATTACTTTACCTGCAAACATCTACACCCAATGAACTTTTGAAAGTTCTTGCCTATTACCATCAAAATTTGCCTTTCTCCAATTAAGAACCTTCACGTTTATAACCAGTCTATCCTTTTCTATCACTATTTTAATACTCATAGAATTATGGTCGCTGGCCCCAAAGTGTTCCCCCACTGACACCTCAATCACCTGCCCTGCCTTATTTCCCAAGAGAAGGTCACGTTTGCATGTTCTCTCGTGGGTACATTCACATACTGAATCAGAAAAGTTTCGAAACACACCTAATAAATTCCTCTCCATCTAAATCCTCATCACGGTGGCAATCTCAGTCAATGTTTAGAAAGTAATCATCCTCTACCACAATTACTCTGTTATTATTACAGATAGTTGAGATCTCCTTACAAATTTGTTTCTCAATTTCCCACTGACTATTGGAAAGTCGATAGTAATGTCCGAATAATGTGATCATCCATTTCTTATTTCTCAGATCCATTCAAATAAGAATCCTGAACGTATTCCCAGGAATATCCCGCCTAAGTATAGCCATAATGTCATTTCTTTTCAAAAACACCTCGTCTTTTGCCACTTCCACGCACACCACCACCCATGTCACCCACTTCCCCAAACCCATTTCTATCTTTGCTTTCGCATTTTTTATTTGGAAAATGTAGCTACCAGTCCTGTCTACCTGTTCGCCAAATCTCTGCAATTGCTTTGAAATCCGAGGCCCATGTTTCTAACAATGCTCTAGTTCATCTGCCTTCCCTGTTTAATCTCTTGCTTTGAAATAAATGCAGTTAATTTCAGTACTACCTTTCTTTGCTTTATTTCTGCCTGCGCATATAGTTTGACTTGCTCATTTTCCCAACTCTACCAATCTCAGAATGATGTCTTTCCTCACTATCTCCCCCCACCACACACCTCATCTTACTAGTTTAAAGTCCTCCTGAGTAGCTCTTGCAATCTCCCCGCCAACATATCGTTCCCTTCCAATTCAGGCACAATTAATTATTCTTTTATAGTTTCCAATTATCCACTGTGAACTCTTCTCCCCTGCACCAGCTTCTCAGCCACGCATTCATCTGATCTGGGGTCCTATTCCTATCCTCACTCGCTAACATCACCAGATGTAATCCAGGTATTACTAACCACAAGGATCTCCATTTTCAATTCCTGCCGAACATCTTACATTCTCCCTTCAGAATCTCATTCTTTTCCATTCCTATGTGGTTGGTTCCAATGTGTACAATGACCTCCTGCTCGTCCCTCTCCCCTTTGAGAACATTTTCCCCTCTCTTTGAGATATCCTTGATCCTGGCACCAGGTAGGTAACATACCATTCTGACTTCTCACTGCTAGCCACAGAAACGTCGGTCTCCGCCTCTGACTAGAACGTCTCCTATCACAATGGATCGCTTGGAACCTTACCTATCACTCATTCCATGACAGCCCGTCTTGGTACCAGGAACATGGTTGTTTGTGCTACATTCCTCTGAGAGTCCATCACCTCATACATTTTCCAAAACAGCATGTTTCAGATGGGGATAGCCACAGGAGATACCCGCACTATCAGTCCCAGGTTCCTCACCTTAATTAATGTGTATGTTAGAATTTGTGTGTTTAATGACATCTGTTCGCACTCTCCCTGAGGATGGAGACTTGTGTATAAGTTGAGTGTATTTCAATGTGTTGCCTCATTTTGACTGTTTCTGTTTTCATCAAAAAATGGGACCACAGGCGCTTCCACTTGAAATTCTCTTTCCCATTCTTGCCGTCTTTGGAATTCCTGGTAAGTGATTCGAAGCCGCTGTGACATTATTCTTGTGTGTTCTGATTTGATTTGGGTGTCTGCAATTTTCTCCAATGTCCCCCAAATGGAATTCCTGCTGCTTGCTGAGTTTGCCGTCTCTTAATCACCATTGGTTTCAGTCTGAGCTTCATCAGTCCAGTCCCAGATGTCTGACGGTTGGAAACAACTGTCTTTCACTCAAATAAAGAAAACAAGCAATGCCAAAGGATTTAAATCAATGTTTTGCATCGATCTTTACGGTGGAGAATATTTCAAACATCCCATTAATGCAGAAGAATATGGGAGAGGAATTATGTCATTTCAACACCACTGAAACAGGAGCATTTGACAAACTAATGGGGTTCAAGGCAAATAAGTGTCCTGACCGTGACGACTTGCTTCCCAGTGCCCTAAAAGAATTGGCAACAGGGCCATGCATTCGCTCTAAATGACAAAAAATTCTTGGAGTGTCTGGAAATGCCAAGGATTTACAAAACTGACAATGTGACACTCCTATTATAAAACGTGAGGGACGCATAAAGAGTTAAAGTATATCGATTGTTGAAAAATATTGGAACAAAGTAATAAGGTTAGGGGTAACAGAACATTTGCAAAGTGCAAATCCCATCAAGCAGAGTCAGCACAGGTTCATGAAGGGAAATTTCTTGGAATTTCTGAGGAAGTCTCAAACAGTTTGGATGGAGAGGAAACAGAAGATCTGTTGGATTTGGACATTGATAAAGCACTCGATGAAGTACCTCTGAAACGGTTAAGTTGTTAAGGTAACAGCCCATTGTGTTGGAGGCAGCTTAATAGTATTGGATGGAGAATTGTCTAAAGATCAGGAAGCAATGAATGGGGATATGGGATTTGTCCGAGACCCATGACCAGTAGTGTTCTGGAGGGATATTAAGAGCTTAGATTAAATATTTGCAGGAAGGAAGTGAATGTACTCTGTCCAAATTTGCAAACGATATCAAACAAAAATGGAAAAGGCAGATTGAGAGGGGGATTCAAACAGTTTACAGAAAGATGCTGATCAGTTATGTAAGTGTGGAAAATGGCAGAAACCGGAATATAATGCAGGTCAACGTGAAACTGTTCATTTTGGAATGGAGAACAAAGGACACAGTTTTATTAAACGGGGAAGAGTTGCAGAAAGATTGAATTCAAAGCGTCTTGGAGTTACCTAAGAATGAAACATATAAAGTTAAGTCACAGATAAAGCATAGTGAGGGAGTCTACTCACTGGAGTTTAGAACAATCAGAGGTGATCTCATTTAGATATATCGGATTTCTAAGGCAATTTAGAAGGTAAATTTTGAGAGAATGCTTTCCCCTCATTGAAGAGTTCTTTGGCTATTCCCATTTTCACTAGAAAATGGGACCACAATAATTTCGATTAGAAACTCTCAACTCCACCATGAAAATTCTTCAAATTATTGTGAAGCGCTCAGAAGATGTGTAATTTTCCTTGCCTGCGATGTTTTGAAATGTCCCAGAGGGCACTATCTCAGAATAAAGGAGTGCCAATTTAATACTGAGATGAGCAGAAATGTCTTCTCTCTCGACCATTGTGACTGTTTGAAAGTTGTTGCCATAGAGAGAGCTGCGAGGGCGGAGTCCGCACGTCTGTTTAAAGGACTGACATCGACAGGTTCTTGATGGTCGGGGCACACATAAAAGGCATCTCAGAAATAAAACTTTTTTGACGGAAGTTAGCCACAGATGAGGAATACAGAAACGTACGAATTCGGAAAAGAATGTGGCACTTTGAAATCTTTCCAAATTTCATCAGGAGTATTGTTGATGAGAATAAGCTCCAGTTTCCTGCCTGCATTACACAGCCCTCGAAGGCCTCATGTGTTCAAAACAATCCAACTCAGTCTTTCTGACACAGCCCCACTACCTTCAGAGGAAGAGAATTCCACATAGTATACACCCTTGAACAGAATAGAAATATCCTTATGTCTAATTGATAAGGGAAACTACTTATTACTAAACTGTATCCCCAAGTGCCCCATGAAGAGGAGACTATTTCCCAGTGATCCATCTTATCCAGTCTCCTCGATAACTGGCATGTTTCACTGAGATCACTTTGCATTCTGCTGGCCTTGAATAGATGAAGGTGAAATCTTTCTTCGCAGCAAAAGACTTTAATCCCAGGAATAAGGCAATGAATCTTCTCCAAGCTTTAAAAGCAGTAATATTTGTTTTCTTGAAATAGAGAGGCCAAGGGATGCGAAGTGACAAAGAGTTGTATTCAACTCCTGAAATCACTTTCAGAATACTTCCATGATACAGATGTTGCCAATAAGATGTCAGTTTGTTTTCATTGATGTACAAGTCTAGAATCACCAGGCAACACCTGCAAATTTGCGGAACCCTCCTTCTGGAGTTCCAGACCTTGTCTGTGTCCATCTCTCTATTTTGATACATGTGACAATTGGATTTCTTTTTTTTCAGCGAATCTGATGACAGTGCTGATTCTTTCCCAAGGGAAGTGCGGCCTTTCCAAGGGAATCACCCTCTACATGACTGCCATGGCAACAGGAGATCTGATGGTCCTTGTCTTCAACGTGATTGTGGGTCAGATCTTCAAGTATCATTTCCCGGACTCACTGCTGAACTACACTCCTGTGTGCCAACTCAGTGCCTTCCTGCAAGGGCTGAGCCTCCAACTCTCCATCTGGTTTACCATCGCCTTCACCTTTGACCGCTTTATAGCAATTTGCTGCAACAAATTAAAGGCGAGATATTGCACTGAAAGAACAGCCAATGTGGTCATATCCATCGTGAGCACTCTTAACATTACTGTCAACATTCCCTTGCCTTTTCGCTATGAACCCACTCATGTTCTGAACAATGTACAATGGGGCTGCCGCACCGTCACCGGTTACCTCACTTCACCGGCCTGGGCAGCTCACCGCTGGCTCACCAACATCTCAAACATGTTTCTTCCTATTCCCCTGCTGCTGCTGTTGAACTCTCTCACTGCCCGGCACATTCTGGTAGCCAGCAGAGCTCGCCGTGCCCTGAAGAGCAGCAGAGGTGGTGCTGGGGAAATGGACAGAGACCCCGAGCTGAAGAGCAGGAGAACCTCCATCGTTCTGCTCTTCACCATCTCCGGCTGCTTCGTGTTACTCTCAGCACCCATCACTCTCATCCACATCTGTGTCGGCGTTACCCACACAGTGGCTTTCCAAGGGTCAAACTCGCTCTATTTGGGAATCATGGTGGCATTCCTGCTGATGTGCACCAGCTCCTGCACAAACACTTGCATTTACGCACTGACCCAGAGGAGATTCAGAAAGGAGGTGAAGCATGTGCTGAAATCTCCCTATTCTCTACTCTGTAATATACATGAATAATTTATGTTGAGGCAGAGATGGTGGGAGAGTGATAATCTCACTGAGCCAGTAATCCAGAGCCCAAAGCTTATGTGCTGGGGACACAGTTTCAAATCCCATATCTCAAATTGTAAAAATGTCCATTCATTAACAAGCTATAAAAACATGAGTGATTGTCACGAGTGAGTGTCAATTGTCATCTAACAATTGGTGTCCTTTTGAGAAAAGATTCTGATATTTTTACTTACATGGGATATCAGACTCATAGTCACTTGTTGATTCTTAATGCACCTCAGTGCAATATATGCCACCCGACCCTGTGATGCCCACTTACCCAACAGAACAAAATACGAGATGCCAATTTTAATAGGGCGACTGACATTGAACATTGCCATTTTCTTGAAATTTTCTGTGAAATCCACAACGGATTTAAATAAGTTGAAGTGAGGTGGGGGAAGCAATGTACAGGGTAGAAATGTAAAGATAATGGTCATGTGCTGCACTGGTAGTGCCCCTGCCTCTGATCAAGAAAACCTGTGCCAAAACCCATCTGTTTCAAGTGTGCGGTATAACTCATGTGACCATCATGGTTCAAATATCAAAAATGTTGGGACTGATAGTAACCCAGTCATTAGTGCGACCACAACTGCAGAGTTTGCTGTGGATTTGGGAGTCACATTGGCAGGTTGGGGTTAATTCTGAGGGTACAGAAGACATCCATTCGAATAATGCCAGGTAAAAAAATAATCCATGTAACTTTGAACCAGAAACAGAAATAATGAGGTCATTTTCTTTGTGTGTTGATAGAGGCAGTTAGAATGATAAAGGATTTGCACAGTATGCACTCTAACAATTTTTGATGCGTCGAGGTGTGGAAGAAATCGACTTTGAGATGAGATGGAAACATGTTCAGCTGAAAACAGGCAATTTACGACCTTTCACTATCTATCTGAAAGTACGGGATGGTTTGTCAGAGTCACTGAAGGAAGCAGCGACCAATATTGAAGAATAGGCAGAGTCTGCGACAAGGAGAATTCTTGACCTAGTGACAGTGAAGGAATGACAGTATATTTACAGCTCAGGAAGGCATGTGCTTTGAAAAGGAACTTGCAGTGTATATGCTATCTTTGTAGCTTTAGCTGGTAGAAATCACAGGTTCGGCAAATGCTATGCTTGGAGACTTACTAATCGCAGTCTAACTTGTAGAGGTTACATTTAGATGTGAGTGTGCATTGTTGGAACAGGGAGCGAATTTCGAAGGTATCAGATGATGCATCAGTACTTTTCATTTAGCGCAAGCCTGAATGTTGTTCAGGTCTAGGTACATATGGACTTGTAGTGGTGGATGGAGTTTGATTCAGAAAGATGCGAGGTATTGCATTTTGTTGCGACAGACCAGTGCAGGACTTCCACTTATCATGTTCTGGGCTTGGAGAGTGTTGTCATCTAAAAACATCGAGGAGTTCAGGTTCATAGCTTGGACAAACCGTGTGCACCTCCTCCCACCCTGCCCCCTGTAAAAACGCCATCCTATATTCCCAATTCCTTCGTCTCCGCCGCATCTGCTCCCAGGAGGACTAGTTCCAATACCGAACAACCCACATGACCTCCTTCTTCAAAGACCGCAATTTCTCCTCAGACGTGGTTGATGATGCTCTCCACCCCATATCCTCCACTTCCCACTTCCCCACCCTTGAACCCCACCACTCCAATCGCCACCAGGACAGAACCCCACTGGTCCTCACCTACCACCCCACCAACTTCCAGATACATTGTATCATCCTTCATCATTTCCACCACCTCCAAACAGGTCCCACCACTAAGGATATATTTCCCTCCCCATCAGCGTTCCAGAAAGACCACTCCCTCCGCGACTCCCTCATCCGGTCCACACCCCCTACCAACCCAACCTCCACTCCCAGCACCTTCCCCTACAACCGCAAGAAATGCAAAGCTTGCGCCCACACCCCCCCTCACTTCCCTCCAAGGCCCCAAGGGATCCTTTCATATCCGTCACAAATGCACCTGCACCTCCACACACATCATTTACTGCATCCACTGCACTCGATGTGGCCTCCTCTACATTGGGGAGACAGGATGCCGACTTGCGGAATGTTTCAGAGAAGACCTCTGGGACACCCATACCAATCAACCCAACCACCCTATGGCTAAACACTGTAACTCCCCCTCCCACTCCATCAAGGACATGCAGGTCCTTGGCCTCCTCCATCGCCAGACCATGGCAACATGACGCCTGGCGGAAGAGCGCCTCAACTTCCGCCTAGGAAACCTCCAACCACAAGGGATGAATGCAAATTTCTCCAGCTTCCTCATTTCCCCTCCCCCCACCTTATCTCATTCACAACCCTCAGACTCAGCACCGCCTTCTTGAGCTGCAATCTTCTTCCTGACCTCTCCGCCCCCACCCCTCTCTGGCCTATCACCCTCACCTTAACCTCCTTCCACAAATCACATTCCCAACGCCCTTCCCCCAAGTCCCTCCTTCCTACCTTTTATCTTAGCCTGCTTGGCACAGCTTCCTCATTCCTGAAGAAGGGCTCATGCCCGAAACGTGGATTCGCCTGCTCCTTGGATGCTGTCTGACCTGCTGCGCTTTTCCAGAAACATATTTTTCAGCTCAAACTTTGTGCAGCCAGTAAGAACAATTGTAAATTTGTATTCTAAATGGAATACTCGGCATCAGGAACGTTAGTCTCAACATTCAATGGTTCGAATGAGAGAATTAGGACTGGGAGGAGGATTAGTCCATTTAGTACATTAAGCCATTTGATACAATCATGCCAGATCTCACCTCAAGCTCAACTTCATTTTTCTGCCTGATCCCCAAAATCCTACTACCCATTACTAATTATAAATCCGTCTACCCCTTCCTTAAATGTACTCAATGTACCAGAATTCACCACACTCTGGGGTAATGAATTCAACGGATTCATAACCCTTTGAGAGAAGAAACTCATCCTCGTCCTTGTTTTAAATGTGCTACTGCACGATCCTAAAATGGTGACCCTAATTCCAGGTTGTCCCGTAGGAAGAAATATCCACTCGACGTCCAGTTTGTGCCTCTCTCTCTCTCACACACATCTTATATTTCTCAATTAGATGTCCGCTCACTCTTGTACACCTGAGTAAGTATAGGCATAATCTATCCAATTTCTTTGCATAACACGAGTGGTCATCTCTGGAATCAATCTTGTGAAGTCCTTCTGAACAATATCCAATGCAACTTCATCCCTTCTCATGTGAGGAGACCAGAACTGCATGCAGTACTGCATTTGCAGTCATACAAATACCTTGGACATGGACAGCAACACTTCACTATTTTTTATATTCTACTCCTTCGGCAGTAAATTCCAAAATTCCATCTGCTTTTCTTGTTACAACAAGGTTAGATGCTCTGAACAGACCACTATCTGTGTCTCATGAAGCTACAGTTTCAAATGAAAGAACTTCAGAACCTGTTGGATCATGATTGGTCCCAAATGGCTTTCCCTTACTCTGCAACTCTATCCCCTGGTTCAGCTAGTGGAAAGCTCTGTGAGTGTTTATAAAATTTTGTAAGCTGCAACAAGATTCCTTTTCATTTTTCCAAGCTTTAGAGGACGCAAGATTAGTGTCTTCATCAGGATGGCTTTTGTTCGAAACATCAATTTTCCTGCTCCTCGGATGCTGCCTGACCTTCCGTTCTTTTCCAGCGCCACACTACTGACTCTGATCTCGAGCATCTGCAGTACTCACTATCACCTAGTTAAGAGGACGCAATCCTAGTTTTTGCAATCTATCCTCACAGGAGTTTCCAATATCCTAGAAAACAGTCTGAGGAATCACTTTGTGGAACCTTTTGGAAAGATATGTTATTTCTTCTTTGTTGAGCGTAGCAAACTGGTACAAAGTATTCCAAGTGGTCTCGCCTATGTTCTACATTACTGATGCACAACTTCCTTGTTTGTGCACGTCCATGATCTTGTGCTAAAGTCCAACAAACCATTTGCCTTCCAAATTACTCGAGGCACCTGCATGCTAGCTTTCAGTGACTTACAAACAAGAACACCTATTGCCCTTTGGATATCAGAACTGTATAATCTTTGTAAGCGATGATTGAGGTGTGGAATATTTATAAAAAGGCCAAAGTGGACAACCTCACACGAACTGAAATGACATTCTATTGGAATTTTCGTAGCTATAGAATCAGTCTGTGCAATTCCTTTTGCAGCTTCGAGATCCCGACAGCACACATCCCTACCTCGTATTCTGTGATCCACAAAACTGTAAATATTGGATTCATTTACAAATTGTGATGCAGAGATTATGAACAGCTCAGGCTCACGCAATGTTACTTGTGGTGCTCAACCAGTCACAGACTGCTAAACCATGCATTTCTCCTGTCTGTTTTGTTACACCTGACCATCCCTCAATCCACCTCCTTCAACCAGGTGCTCCCATTTTGTTTAATGTCCTCATCTACGCAAATATATCAAGTGCCTTTTTCAAATCAGAATACATGTCAATGACTCTCTTTTTAAAAGAAATAATCTATTCTCAGTACATGGCTAGCATTTATTCTCCATCTCTAATTGCCTAGAGGACACTTAAGTGTCAACCACATCTGTAGTCACATGTAGGCCAGACCTACATCTGTCAGGTTCTTACCTAAAGGCCATTAGTGAATCACACAGCATCTTCTCACTATTGACAATGGATTCAATGTCATCAGTAGACTCCTAATTTCAAATTTTTAAAAATTGAATTTATATTCTTCCATCCGCTACAACAAGATTTAAACCCAGGTCATCACAACATTATCTGAGCCTCTAGAATGATAGTCCAAAGACAGTTCTCCTAAGGCTTTGACTTCACCCCCTCATCTATGCTGCCAGCAACAGACTCAGACAGCTCACATAACTTCACTGAACATTATTTCCACTTCATTGATCTCAGCCCAATCAGACCATCATTTTAGAGCTGTCCAATTTTTTTTTGGAATACATTGTCTACGAGGATTTTCCCTACCAGTCATATCAGGCTAACAGGTTTGGCATTCTGTGTTTTCTCACTTCATTCTTTTTTCAACATGGGTTCAAAATTTGCAATACTGTAAATTTGTATTCCATAAATCAGTTTCCAAGATGATCAGCACTGTGTCCAGTAACTGATTAACTATCACGTTTGAAACACTAGGATGCATAACTTCAGATGTCTGAAATTTGTCAACCTTCTGCTTCATTGATTTGTACAGGAGTTTTTCTTACATTGCCTTCAGTTCTTCAATCTCATTAATAGTTGTCATTTCTCTGAGATTTCTTGTAACATTTTCTGAGCAGCCAGACACACAGTAATTATTTTAACTTTAGTATTTCTCTTGTTGTTGTGATAAATAATCCCCTAACCAATTTTGTCTCTGCTAACCACTTACTTTTTATGTACATGTTGAAGTTTTAACAACTTTATGTTTCCTGCTTTTTAAAATCAATATTCTACTCTTCCTTTTTTATTGCATCCTTAGGCATCCTTTGCTCCATTCTGAAGTGCACTTAATCTTTAGGATTATTAGTTTTCATCAACTTTGTGATGTATTGATCAAATGCAATATTTGACTTAACTAGAAAAAGAAACTGCTGGAGAAATTGAACAGGCCTAACTGCAACTTTGGAAAGAGAAATAGATTTAATGTTCTCAGTTCAATTCTACTTTGTAATATTTCAATTCCTTCGCTGCTTTCACTGACCTCACTTTCCCTCTTGGGTCTTTGTACTATAAAGGAATGCATACTTGCTCAAACCCATATGTTAATGATGTGAGCGCTAGATCTTGCCCTTCTATCAGCTAGCTTTCAATTCAACTCTTGAATAGTCATTGATGTTAAATATAGCATTATATGACAAGATTAATAATTGGCCTTTTCTCATTGTTTAATGTGGAACGTAAAATTGGAAAACAACCTCTTCCTTGGTTGGTTCCTCAAACAACGGCTCCAGAAAATCCATCGCAGCATATTCTGGAGGGGAAAGTAATAGTGAGGCGGTAAAATCCTCAGACTAGCAACACTGGCTCCCATATTAATGTTCTGGGGTCAGCAATTCTAATACAAAGATGACAGATGTTACTATTTCAATTCAATAAATATCAACCTAATACCAACATTGTCATCTCTTCTGATATTTACAAAATCACATCTGGTTCGCTGGTATCCTTTAGCTACCTTGTCTGGCATTCATTTGACTCTGGACTGACAGCAAATGGCTGAATCTGCATTGGTCTATTAAACTGGTCAGTTCATGAGCAGTTACGGACAGGCAATAAATCTGAACCAGCAAACAATCCAGAAAAGAAATAAAGCAAGGTTATGTCAAACATATTGGTATGCATTAACTTTTTCCAGGTTATATAACATTATAGTCACCTAAAAGGATTGCTTTTGCATTGTTAAATGCACTTCTCATTTCCTAATTAATATTCTCCCCAAGAAAACATTGCTGGTGTGTAGACTATGAACAGCTCCAATTAATTATTGTTGCCCCTTATATTTCTGTTGCATTCATACTCTTCATCTTGACACTCTGTTCCAAGATCCTCAGTTTTCACAATTAGTCACCCTGAAACCATGTCTCTATAATGGCAATTATATCATTCCCACTTATTCCATTTGTGCCACCAATTCACATTGTTTATTGGAAATATCACAATACTTCACTTAATTAAATAGGCAACATATTTTCACGCCATTTGGTGACAGGCTCTCCCTCAAGAAAGATGTTGATTGTTGCTCAAAAAAGCAAAATGATGTTGAAGATGGAAAGCTTTTAGTTCGAGATTGATGTATGTATTATCAGATTGTCACCGTGGACTGTAGGAAGGACTTTGGGAAGAAAGTATTTCAAAAGATGCTTTGGTGAAGCCAATAATTATTTTCGATGCTACCAGAACATTTGGGCTTCAGACTTACTGACAGCCTTGACTGAGATATGGATGACAGAATGGAAACTGAGGCATTTTCATGAGCCACGTGCAAAAGTGAACTGATACATGAATCCTTCCATTCCAAGCCTGACACAAATATTAAAGGTTTAATAAAATTATTAAACAGTCCTCAGTTTCATTTTCTGACAAACTCAGGGCAACAGAAGGCACTGACCAGGTCTATGTACGTAACAGAAAAGTACTAATCATTGTAGAATAATCAGCTCTCATCACAGGAAAACTAAATATGATGCACCAACGTGTGACTGTATTGGTTGGAACTCTCATCTCCTTCTTAATCCTCTATGTCCACATGCAGAAACAAGCAAAGAAGATTGTTCCAGGTTCAGGAAAGCAATGAAGATACACAGTTCAATAGCACCAGTTCACAGGATCAAATTATGTGTACCTTTCACTTCCCATTACCTTTAATTCTTTGAGCTACTTATTTTTAGACTTCCAGATAATGTTGACAAGTATTATTATTATCAACAATGATTAGGGGTTTAGATAGGGTTGACAGTGAGAATCTTTTTCCACGTATGGAGTCAGCTGTTACTAGGGGACACCGCTTTAAATTAAGGGGAGGTTGGTATAGGACAGATGGTAGGGGTAGATTCTTTACTCAGCGGGTTGTGAGTTCATGGAATACCCTGCCAGTATCAGTGGTGGACTCTCCCTTTTTATGGTCATTCAAGCGGGCATTGGGTAAGCATATGGAGGTTATTGGGCTAGTGCAGGTTTGGTCGGCTTCGGTCGGCGCAACATTGAGGTCCGAAGGGCCTGTACTGCACTGTATTTTTCTATGTTCTATGTTCTATGTAACAAATAAAAATCAACTTTTTTCTAGGTAATATCCTTTGCAGGTATTCAAACCTAATGAAACATCTTCATTCCTAAATTTCCTATTCATCTAATAGGTTCACAAGCAATTCCTTTCTGTACCCGATGCATATTCATCAGGTATGGTTCTCTCTCTAATGCCCTCTCTCTCATCAAGAGACACATACACAAGTTAACACTGTTCAAAAAAAAAAGCCTGAGATTTCCCCAGCACTATCCACTTGGACTATTAATACAACTTAAAACTATTTTCCCCATTCAAAGGCCTGGGGACTTGCAAATTTCTATGTTCTTCTGCCAGTATGGATATTTTGTCTTTGAGTTGAACCTCCTCGCCTTCTACCTTGAGCTAAGTCATATATCTGAGATTAAGCACTTTAGCAAATACCTCACAAGGGAGCTTGTCTTATCACTTACCTTAAATGACATGATTTTTCACAAATGTTGTTTTGACTAAATGCCAAAATAATGGTTTTCTGACACTCAGTAAAAACAAGGCTCCTTCGCAGAATGGAAAACCAAACTTCCATGTTGCTCTACTTTTGAACTCAATGTTTCCAAATGTAAGTAGTGCATTGGAAACATTCATCAAAGTCTCTTACAAGTGTTAACCTTGGTGTGAAGCAGGATGCTTTAATGATCAGCCAATATGTACCCAGGGCTGAACTGATTCAATTCAAGTTACTTCAATCTATTGCTGATTTTCCTTCTTGTTTTCTGATTGATTGCACATGATCGTTGGGGGAAATGCTTCAACTCACAAATCGTCCAACAGTGCTGGAAATCGTGTCTGTGCATGGTGTTTAAATGAAGGACACATCTTGTAAATTAATGAATATGGTATGGCTGGTACATTTCAGAGCACAAGCAACTTTTCCAAGTAAATATTCATTCACATTCACATTCACATGACCATCACTGACAATTCCACTGAAAGAATCTCAGGGAGTCCCTCTCCCACTGCAACTCCCAGGTCATTTCCTCTGCCCTGAAGTGCTTCAGCCATGTCCTGAAACAAACTCGCTACCACAGCCACATTTGCTTCCTCAGTGCCTGCCTCCGTAACCATCTCGTCCCACATGGACTCCGGACCACCTTTAACCCAGCAGAGCTCAGAACCAAACAGGACAAACAGTACAGACTACAGATTCAAAAACACCAGCAACGGTTCTCCTTCAAGATCCTCCGCTCCACGCTCGCAGCAATGCGCCAGCACCTAACCTCTCTCCAGTCAGCCCTGTCTCAGCTGAGGGGCACACTCTCTCAGAATTGCAAAGGACCCCTTGTGTACTACATCCTCAGGAGAATTCATATTCTCAACAAACAGTATTTCAACTCCATCTCAAACATCAAAACTGTAAGTACAACAAACTTTTATCTACCCACCTCCATAACCAGGGCTCCTCAAACACTCCAGTCGATTCTCCCTGGCCTCTGGAACTGCTCGGACACCATTAGCCATGTGGCTTGTGCAGCCACCATTTCCACGCTGAGTGATGATGTCACTTCCGCCCCCTTCATGGCCGCTTCAACAGCCACTTCTGCCTCTCACAATTCTTCATGCACCATACGTGACATCACTCCAGACCCTGACAATTTCGCTGATGTCACCTGCTCAGTGAACTTTGCGCCCCCTACTGCCATGTTTGCAACCACTTCCGCCCGCACCAACGCCACTCACCTGCATTCTGCTGACATGACCCCCACAGATCCCACTGTCACCATACCCGCCTCCCAGAACCCTGAGGGGAACACCACCCCTGCTCATGACTCCACCCCCATTCCCCCCACCAACACACCCACTCCAGATCCCAGCTCCCAGCTCTCAACTTTTCACCATTCTGCCTGATCTCCCCCTCATTGAGGACAAACATTCAGTCCTCAGCAAATTCCTCACCTTCATCCCCCTCCGCCCACGCATCAATGAATTTAAGACACGCCCTGACGTCAGCTGTATTCCTGATGAAGGGCTTTTGCCCAAAACGTCGACTTCACTGCTCCTCGGATTCTGCCTGAACTGCTGTGCTTTTCCAGCACCACTCTAATCTAGCCACTTATATTTCAATGCCAACATCATGACATTTCCTGCAGACCAGCGTCAGAAACAAGTTGCTTAGGCATAGGGCCAAGCCTGGTCAATCCATGAAGAGTGCCCTCCTCCTGAACCCTCAATGCTTATCATCTCACTAGGATAAGCCCTGTTCGGAAAGAAATGGGACACCAACTTTTACTTGGAGATATCCAGCCACAGAAACCATCAAGAAGTTCAAATGTTATCGATGGGGTGGACACTTGAGACCGGAAGCCAAAGCAGAAACCACAGGCCGAATCTCAGCAAACCTGGCCTGTGGAGAGAAAGCAGCTTTTAAGATTTGATTTCAGTGCTCCTTCTTCAGTCCCTTCTTCTTTAGGGGACCTTGCATGTCAATGCCTTATTTGTCAGTGTCACAAAACAGCTGCTGCATTTCCAGCTCCTTTTGGCAGCAACGACTGTGATACATGGGCTATCCTGCAGGAACTCATTTCGATTCATTCCAGTCCATGTAGAACAATGAAGGATCTGACAAAGTTTTCTCTCTTTCTGTCTCCCTATTTGTCCCATTCTTTCCTACCCACTGCCCCCCTCTCTCCACCTATCTGTCCCTCTTTCTCTTTTCTCTCTCTCTCTCCATGACCACAGCCACCCCTTCATTCCTCTCGACCCTTCTTCTATTTCTTTCTCTTTCTCTTCCCTCCTGACTCCGCTGTCCCGTCCCCCCGTCTCTCAGTCTCGCCAACTCTCTCTCAGTCTGTCCCTCTCCCTCCACAGACGCTTCCTAACCTGACGCATTTATGATATTGTGTGTTGTTTATTCAGATTCTTGTGAATTTTTCTTGTTTCTAAATACAACTAATCTGAATGCAGTAACTTAATGATATCCTGCTGAAATATCTGCTCAACATTTAGCACGAGTTGAACTTATGTAGAACAAAGAACAAAGAAAGTTTACAGCCCAGGAACAGGCCCTTTCGGCCCTCCAAGCCTGATCCAATCCAAATGTACTGTTTTAACCTGTTGATCAATTCCTAAGCATCTGCATCCCTTTACGCCCCACCTACTCATGCATTTATCCAGACACATCTTAAATGAATCTGCCATGCCTGCCTCAACCGCCTCTGCTGGCAACACGTTCCAAATGCCCACCACCCTCTGTGTGAAGTCCAGCACACATATATTGCACACTTGCACTCTGAATTGACTGCAACTTGAGTCAAAACACCCAATAAATCAATTTCAGTGTTTCTGATTATTCACCCTTCTCTTCTCCTGAGAAAATGTTTATCTAAATTACAAATGAGTTTTTGGGTTCTTGAAACCATTTTAGCTGAAAGGAGTATTAACTTTCCCTGTAATTTGTATGGATATTGATTACTTTCTCAGTGAATCCAAAGTGATTCTAGCAGGATAGAAGTGATTTTCCACGGGGTGAGTGAATGCATAATGTCATCGACAGTGTTTTGATCACATTATAAAGCTACTTGAGCAAGCTATGTTGCCAGAATAGCAAAGTAGCCATAACTATGTTGCTTTCTCACCAGCATATGCATAAGTATAATTGAAGTATTAAATGTGGTGGTTGTTGTTCTAATAACATCCAGGATGTAAACAATAGTCGCCTGGGAATCAAGTCCCACTAATCTCAGAGTCATTGCAAAGTTTAAAGATTCTAAAAAGTAGACTTCCTTCTTTGCAGTCAATTCCTTGCACAATGTATGATATCTTTCCATTTGTTTTCCCGCAGCCTTGCTATTACCTGAAAACCACCATTTTGCATCAAACATTCGGATCCCTTTGCATCTCAGAACTCGAACATCTCATCATTAAGAAAAGATTTTTCTTATTCTTCCTGCCAAAATTTACAATGTAATTTTCACGTTTCCATATCATTGAGTTTTTTTTAAAATTTATATTTCTTTGTAGCCTCCTCATACCTCAGCACTTATTTACCTTTCAATGTATTTTTGTCAAAACAGCAAATATAGCAGTCATAATTTTGGTCCATTTGACCAAGTCATTTCTAATAATAATGAATAACTGAGGCCTCAGAAATGATCTCTGTCATGCACAACTGGTCATATATTGACACCCAGAAAAAATACCTATTTATGCATATTCTCTGCTTTTCTTTTGGACAGCTAATCATCCTGTCTGTATCAATATGTTATCTGCGACAACATGGGCTGTCATTTTCTACACAACCTTTGGTGGAACACCTTATCAAATATTGCCAGGATATCTAAGCAGAGTACAGCCACTGCAATCTCTTCATAGCACACCTTCCTTTCTTAAAGAACCATAACTCCATTAAAGATGACTCCATTGTCCAGAGCCATGTTTGTTCTGCAATCAACTTGATATATTCAATCTCTTCTGCAAAAATGTACTTAATAATAACTTTTAACATTGTCTAGCAACTGTAAGTCTGTGTCTTGGTCGTCAAGGTGCTCAAGATGCTCCCCACTTCTTTCATAACACATTGTTCATTAAATAATAACTCTCAGGGATTTGTAGAGCCATAGAGTCAGAGACATGTACAGCATAGAAACAGATCTTTTGTCCAACTGTTCCATGCTGACCAGATGCACTAAATTAATCTAGTCCCATTTACCAGCACTTGGCCCAAATTCCGCTGAACCCTTCTTATTCAATGAACAAGTGAACAAGTCAGTCTCTGTCTCTTCCTTCATCGGATGTTGTGACTTTATTTATACTTGGAAATTGTCAAAAAACTCAATTTCCAAGTCATGTACCAATTCTGAACACTCCACCCACCAACACACACCCCTGCACCGAATAACCCATTTCATTCTATAAGCTTGAGATATAGCTACAAGAAGTCAGGAAGTATTTCAGGTGTACTTATTTCTGATGATTCACCCTCAGTGAGACCAATTTTTTTGAACTAGCCAGGCCATTTTGCAAAGTTGGAATCAATAGGGACTCGCTACATTATTCCCAAGGCAAATTCAGCGTTTTATGAGTCAATCTTTAATCCAACTCTATGTACTGGAACTGAATTGCGATCCACAAGCTTGCCTCAAATTCACACTTTCTCTTTCACTAAGTCAGTAGTTGTATCATCGGTCAATGTTAGTGACCGGCATGCTCCTGATGTTTAACATATCGGTTTGGGGAATACAATAAAATCAAATCCTTTGAAAATAAAAGATGCAAAACCTCCCTACTTCTGATTTGTTTTGATCAGTAGTTGAGTAAGAATGTGTCCTGTGTAACGCAACTCAGATTTTAATAGCCATTTCTTTTCCAGATGCACTCCACTCTGAGAACAATCCCACCACCGTAATTGAAGTCCCACCTAGATTCCAAAAAAGAGTTTTAGAGTGTCTAGCATTATTTCAATGAAGGTGTGAAAATGCATACAAAACTCACCGTTTGGCCCTTCAAATTTGCTCTGTCATTCAATAAGATAATGGCTGATCTGATTTGAACATGAATTTTACGTTCTAGAATATCCTTGATAATGTTCATTCCAGGGATAATCATGAATCTAGCTACTTACAGGTGAAAAATACATAGAATTCATCCATTCCATAATTGTTTGAGGCATGGAATTTCCAAGTCTTGCATACCTCCGAGAGAAATCAGTTCTAATCATCTTTGTCTAAATGAATAACACCTTATTTTTCAACTGTTTCTGGTGTTCAATTTAGGGTAAGTTAGGGGACTCAGTTATTTTTCACAAAAATAGATTGATTGTCGATAATGACTCCAACGTCGAAAGAGACACTGAGTCTTGTGTTGACTCTACAAAGGTTCAAAATGTACACATTCAAATTTCTTAAGTTCTCATGGCCTAAATGACATTCGAGGGACTTATTCATATTGTCCACAATCTTTTTGTGCTTTCTTTTCTAAAGGAGAAACCTTGTGGAAAAATAAATGAAGTGTTATGGAGTTTAATAGTACAGCAGTACAATACAAAAATCATTCATTTAACTGTAAAGAACAATATATTCGTGGTCACTCTGGCAAAAAGCTAATATGAATTAAACCAATGTATTAAAACATCATGATTGAAGCAACCTTAAGTAAAATATGGCTGCTCTGGCAAGCAATGCATTTTATTTCATTAACTTTGCTGAGCGATAGCAATAATGTCAAAAAGTTCTTTTGAATACTATGTCCAACTGCCTCTTAAGAATACCCTTACATTGTTCACCAGATACATTTAATCATTGGAGAAATAGAAGAGTAAGTTTAGAAAGTTACAACTGAGGGCTGACATGGCGCTGTTGTGCAGTCTCTCATGCTGGGCTAGTTGGCCTGGGTTCCAAGTCCCACTTTCTCCTCAGCCCTCTGCTTGCACAAGTTGAATTATAAGGGTGAACTGTTATACTTTGTATCTACCTCATAGAATAACATACTCTCTGCATCGAATTAAAGTTAAGCCAAAATAATTAAGTCTCTCGCATTCCTCTAAGACGTCAGTCCTTATGAAAGCTGGGAGTCATTGTCAATTATTCTGTTTGGATCAGAGAGCTCACTTTAATTACGCTGCACAATAACTTGTTTGTTAGATATAGTGTGTTTAATGAGATCTGCTCACTCACTCACTGGAGGATTGCCTTCTCTATAAGTCAAGTGCCTTTCAATGCTTTGCCTCATTTTGACTGCTTCCACTTTCACCTGAAAATGGGATCACAGGAACTTCCAATAGAAATTCTCTTTCCCATTCTTGCAATCCTTGGAATTCCTGGTAAGTGGTTAAAAGTTTCTATGATTATTTTTTATTCCTGGTTCTGCGTTGAATTTTGACTTGCAATTTGCAGCTGTACCCCACTAATTCATCTCCTGCACATTGCTGCCTTTGCCTGCTCTTCATTGCCATCAGTTTCAACTTGAGTGCTGTTTGTCCGAACCTAACCCTCTGGTTTGGAAACACCTGTGCTGAACCTGAACATAAGGGGTTACATTGAAACGGAATAGTGTTAGCTAAAGTGAACTGCATGGGGAGAGTGACAGAAGTGACTGTCAGCTTGCAATGGCAGACATTTAAGTGAATAATTCATGACTCTCCTCCAAAAAGAAAATCCATCCCAGTAAGAAGGAAAGATTCTACAAGTGGGAAAAACCAACCGTGGCTAACCAAGGAAGTTCAGGAGCATATTGAGTTGAAAGATAAAGCACACAGAGGCGCAGAAATCAGTGACAGGCCTGAAGATTGGGATAAATTCAGAACTCAGCAAAGGAGGACAGAAAAGACAGAGAAAGTAAACTGATAGCCAAGCAATAAGGAAGTTAAAAACTGACTGTAAGAGCTTCTTTAAATATGTAAAAAGGACAACAGTGAGCAGCAAAGGAGGACTCAAAAGAGAAAGATAATAAACTGAGAGCCAGCCAGAAAGATAGAAAAGATCTGACTGCAAAAGCTTCTTTAATTATGTTAAAAGGAAGAGAGTGATGAGAGTGAAAATGAACTGCAGAGATAATCACAAGGTACATGGAAATGGGAGTGGAACTTTGCAGATATTTTGCATCACTCCTTACAATTGATGATACTTCAAACACGTCATAACGTCTAAAGAACGTGGTGGAGAAACTGAGGCCCTTCTCAATCACTAAGGAAGGAGTATTAGACAGCCTAATGATGCTGAACGCAAGTAAGTTGCCTCGCACTGATGGCTTGTAGTCTCAGGTGAAAAAGAGGTATCTACGTGACTCACGCACGATGAGCTATGAGCATGGCCAATTTCCCTGACCTGCAGACCTTTGGATTAAGAGAGGAAACCCACGCAGATACAGGGAGAACTACCAATCGCCAGACAGGAAGTCGCACTGAAGTCGGAATTGAACCCAGGTCCCTGATACTGTGAGGTTGTAGTGCTCTCCATTGAGCGACTATGCCACATGGGTTGCAAGCTCCCAAAATCCTTGGAATTGGAGTAGTGTCAGAGTTAATGGTTTCTGTGCCAGCTGTATTCAAAACGGTGAGGGGTGCGGAGAGGTGTGAGCAAAGAGTAACTATATTTATCGTTGAAAATGTATTGGAATCAATTACTAAATATGGGACAGCACAATATTTAAAAAATCCTAATCTTAATAGCAGACAGGACAGTTTCATGATAGTTAGTTCTTTTTCTGACAAATTGATTTGAATGTTTTGAGGAAGACTCAACCAGAATAGATAGAGGGGCAACTGTAAATGTTTTACGTTGAATTTTGAGAATCCCCTCAGCAAGGTAGCTACGGAAAATTAAGCCATTAAATAAGACCCCGCGCTATTGGGGGTAGTGCAATGTTATGAATAGAGAATTGGCCGCAGGCTGAGAAGCAATGATTGGGTATTGGTTTTTATTCAGGTTGGTGGTCTATGACCAGTGGGTTTTCACTGGGATCAGTGCTGGCATTACAACTGTTTACAATATATATTAATAACTTGGAGGAAGGAAGTGAATGTACCATTTCCAAATTTGCACATGACACCAAACATAACTGGAAAGATAGATTATGAGAGGAATACCAGCGGTTTACAGAGAGATATTGATGGGTTTGCTGGCAACAAGTTGGCAAATGGAGTAAAACATGTGATCATGTGAAGATGTCCATTCTAGAAAGTAGGACAAGAGACTGAGGTTTATTTTTATTGAGAAAAAAGATTCACAGAAAGCTGGAAAACAAAGGGGCACTTGTGCATCAAACATAGTAAGGTAGTACACAGGTGCAGCCAGTAATCAGGAATGCTAATGGAATGCTGTCCTTTATTTCAAGACTTCATTTGATTTTGTTTGATTTATTGTCGTCACATGTACCTGAGTACAGTAAAATGTTTTGTTTTGCCACATAGCAACGAAGATCATACAGATCATGGGTGTTCAGATGGTCTGAAGCATACAGGTTACAACTGCACAAGAGGTGAGCAAAACAAGATCAACATTAGCAAGGTCATGATTTGGAGATGCCGGTCTTGGACTGGGTGTACAAAGTTAAAAAAAATCACACAACACCAGGTTATCGTGGACAACCACCTGATGAAGGAGCAGTGCTCTGAAAGGTTGTGCTTCCAATTAAATCTTTTGGACAATAACCTGGTGTTGCATGATTCTTAACATTAGCAAGGTCAAAATCTTTTGAAGTTAGAAGTTAGAGAGACCATTTAGCACTCTAATTCAGAAGCTGTTCTTGAGCCTGTTGGTACGTGTGTTCAAGTCAGAGTGTAGGGAAGACTTACTGGTATTGTACACAGTGCTGGTGAGACCAGATCAGAAGTAAAGTGAGCAGTTTTGATTTTGATATTGAAAGAATGATAACATTTCATAAAAGGTAGATCAAAGAGGGATTTTTAGGTAAATCACAGATATGGAGGGAATGTATAATGAGTGAAGACTAAACATTTTGGGAGTCGACTTTTAGAAGAATAAGAGCTAATCTCGTTTAGACATATCAGATTCTTCAGGGGCTTGGCAGGGTCAATGCTGAGAGGATGTCTCCCCTGATGGCAGAGTGCTTTGACTGTTTCTGCTTCCACCTGAATATGGCATCAAAAGCATTTTCTGACACAAATTCTCAATCCCATCCTTGTGATACTTAAAATTCCTGTTATGTGGTGAAGAGCTGTTGTGACATTCATCTTGCCTGCTCGATTTTGTAATATCCGAAAAGGGCATAGTCTCAGAATAAAGGAGTATCAATTTCAGACTGAGGTGAGGAGGAAGGCTTTCTCTCCATGGTTGGAGGGTGTTTGAAAGTCCTTGCTACTGAGGGAGCTATTAAGGGAGATTCCTCACGTATATTTAATGAAGTTGACAGATTCTTGATGACAATGGCAGACATTTCAAAAAGACAACTTTTTTGGCACACATTAACCAGGGAAAAGGAATGTAGGAACATATGGATTTGAAGTAGGAATTGACCAATTGGTCATTTGAACACCTTCTGACTTGTACTAAACTGAACTTAACTGAATGAGCTCCATCATCCCGACTGCACGACATGGGTGTCCACTCACTTATGTATCCAAGATTTATCCAACTCTATCTCATCGATCCAGCCATCATAACCTTCAGAGGAAGAGCATTGCACATCATAATCATTCTCTGAGAGAATAAAAGCCTCCTTATCTCTGATTGAAAGAGAAACTGCTCATCCTTAAACCGTGTCCCCTAGTTTAAATCCTTCTTATCAAGAAGAAACTAGCTCCTGGTATTCTAATTTTTCCATTCCCCCTCAAGACCTTAGATGTTTCAATGAGACCATCTCAGTTTTCTGGAGTCAGATTGATATAGGCATAACCTTTCTTCACAAAACTAGACTTTAATCCCTGGAATGAGGCAAATTAATCTTCTCTGAGCTGCCAGAAAAGAAATAGGATTTGTTTTCTTGAAATGGGGAGGTCAAGTAGTGCAAAGTGACAACTACTTGTATACTATTCCTCAAGTCTTCTTCCAATTACGCTAACCCTATTCCTCACCCTAACCCAATTACTTCCTTGACAGAGACCATGGTATACATTGAGATGTCACTGTTTTTCGTTGTTGCACAAATATATAATTACACACAGCATCCCACAGTTTTGCTCCAACCTTCTGGAATCCCTGACAATGTGACTCCCTGATAGGCGTTTTGATACACTTCACGATTGGATTTTCTTTACAGCGAACATGATGACACTGCTGATTCTGTCCCAAGGGAAGTGCGGCCTTTCCAAAGGAATCACTCGCTACATGACTGCCATGGCGACAGGAGATTTGATGGTCCTTGTCTTCAACGTGATCGTGAGTCAGATCATCAGGGATTATTTCCCGGGTTCGCTGCTGAAATACACTCCAGCCTGCCGACTCAGTGTCTTCCTGCAAGGGCTCAGCCTCCAACTCTCCATCTGGTTCACCATCGCCTTCACCTTTGACCGCTTTGTAGCAATTTGCTGCAACAAATTGAAAGCAAGGTACTGCACTGAAAGAACAGCCATTGTGGTCATATCAATCGTGAGTGCTTTTAACATTATAGTCAACATTCCCTTGCCTTTTCGATATGAGCCCACTCATGTTCTGAACAATGTACAGTGGGGCTGCCGTACAATCGCCAGTTACATCACTTCACCAGCCTGGGCAGCTCACCGGTGGCTCACCAACATCTCAAACATGTTTGTTCCTATTCCCCTGCTGCTGCTGTTGAACTCTCTCACAGCCCACCACATCCTAGTGGCCAGCAGAGCTCGCCGGGCCCTGAAGAGCAGCAGAGGTGGTGCTGGGGAAATGGGCAGAGACCCTGAGCTGAAGAGCAGGAGGACCTCCATTGTTCTGCTCTTCACTATCTCCGGCTGCTTCATGGTGCTGTCAGCCCCCATCACTGTCATCCACATCTGCGTCGGTGTTACTCAGCTTGTGGCTTTCCAAGGTTCAAGCTCACTATATGTGGCAATCAGGGTCGCGTTCCTGCTGATGTGCACCAGTTCCTGCACAAACACCTGTATTTATGCACTGACCCAGAGGAGGTTCAGGGAGGAGATGAAAAATATGTTTAAATCTCCCTCCTCGCTGTTCTGTAAAGCCCCTTACATTGACATGGGGAGGTGCTGATGTAATGATAACCTCACTGGGCCCATAATCCAGAAACCTACACTAAAATCCTGGATGCACAGTTTGAAATCACATCATTTGTGAAATTTCCATTCAATAAAAAGATATCTTTACTGTCTGGCCATTAGTGATTGTCAAGCCTGAAAGTTAATTGCCATCTCAGAACGAAGGGATGGAATTCAGGTACTTTTACCTGGTCTACTTACCTGTGTTATCAGGTCCATAGTCATCTGGGTTACTCATAGCTGCCCTCTAGGTAATAGATGCCAACCTCACTGGTTATAACATTCTTTCAAATGAACAAAACACACTTGTACCCCCATCTATTTTTTGTAATTCTCAGTGCAACTCAAATGAGACTGAAAGCCCTGGGTGAAGCCCCATCTATTTCAGAGTTGCAGTATAACACACATACAGTCATGGAGATCAACATTATGGAAACAGACCCTTCAGTCCAACGTGTCCATGCCAACCCGATATTCTAACCTAATCTAGTCCCATTTGCCTGCACTTGGCCCATATCCTTCTGAACCCTTCCTATTCATAGACATTTCCAAATGCCTTTTATATGCTGTTTTGTCCCAGCCTCCGCCACTTTCTCTGGCAGCTAACTCCATACAGGCAACGCCCTCTGTGTGAAAAGGCTGCTCCTTAGGTCCCTTTTATATCTTCCCCCTCTCATCTCTTGTTCTGGACTCCCCCAACCCAGGGGAAAGACCTTGTCTATCCACCCTATCCATGCCCATCATGATTTTATAAACCTCTATGAGTTCACCCTTCAGCTTCCAGCGAAAACAGCCCCAGCCTATTCAGCCTCTCCATATAGCTCAAATCTTCCAAACCTGACAACATCATTGTAAATCTTTTCTAAACAAATGACCAATTTGGTTCAACTATCTGCAAATGATGGGACATACAGTAAATTTATACCAGATGTTAGCAAGACCACAATTTTCAAGTTTAATATGGTTTTGGCAGTCACATTGACAGTTTGAGATTTACATTGACTGATTGCATCGTAGAGATAAACTGGGATAATACCAAATACAAATCCCTGTAACTGTGAAGCAGAAATATAAGCATTGGATTTATTTATTTGGATATAATCCATCTACCAGGCCGACGGTCAAGGAAAAGCCGCCAGGATTTTCGAAGATCCATCCCACCCTGGCCACAACTTTTCTTATCAGGGAGAAGGTACAGAAGCCTGAACACACGCATCAGTCAGTTTTGTAACTTTTTCAACCCCACTGTTGTTAGAATACTAAATGGACTCACAAACTCTTAACATTTCCCTGTACCTGTGTTTTTGTTTTTGCCACTGTTTACCTATTATTTACTATCTGTGCTACTTAACTCTGTGATCTTCCTGCACTGGTCGCAAGACGAAGCTATTAACTGTGCCTCGGTACACACGACAATAAATTCAATTCAATTCTAAATGAAAGAGACTGAATTGATAGAGGCGGTTAGAATGATGAAAGGTTGGCTCAGAGTGCGCAGGAACAATCATTTACAGGTCTACATGCAGTAAATGGTCTACATTTAGCGATGAGATGCAAGGACTTCCTGGCTGAAAACGGTGGAACTTTTTAACCCTTGGCTAACTAAAACTGTCAGATGTATTGTCAGAGTTGGTTGATGGCGCAGCAACAAAATCAATATCAAAGAATGGATCAAGACTGACACCAGGGGAATTCCTGACCAGTGACAGTGAAGGAATGGTTAATATTTCCAATGCTGGATGGTGGGTGCTTTGAACGGGAATTGGCAGTGGTGCTGTTTCTTGTATTTACTCTCCTTGTCCTTTTAAATCGAAGAGACCACCACTTTGGAGGATGCTGTCCTCGGAGCTTTCTTCAGTTGTTGCAGTGAGTCTTGAAGATAATAAACGTTGGTGGGTGTGGGCATTGGAGGTGGAGTTAATTAATTTTAATGATTTTAGGTGGCACGTCAATGTTTGCCACTTTTCAGCCAAGCCCAAATCTTGTCACTATCTTCTTACCCGTCGAGTGGCAGATAGATTTTAATTTAGATTGATGTGTGGTATTGCATTTTTGTAAGACAGACCAAGGCAGGACTGAGGCAGTTGAGTTAGGCCTGAAAATGTGTTGCTGGAAAAGCGCAGCAGGTCAGGCAGCATCCAAGGAGCAGGAGAATCGACGTTTCGGGCTTCAGCCCTTCTTCAGGAATGAGGAAAGTGTGTCCAGCAGGCTAAGATAAAAGGTAGGGAGGAGGGACTTGGGAGAGGGGCGTTGGAAATGTGATAGGTGGAAGGAGGTGAGGGTGATAGGCTGGAGTGGGAGTGGGAGTGGGGCGGAGAGGTCAAGAAGAAGATTGCAGGTTAGAAAGCGGTGCTGAGTTTTAGGGATTTGACTGAGACAAGGGGGGGAGGGGAAATGAGGAAACTGGACAAATCTGAGTGCATCCCTAGTGGTTGGAGGGTTCCGAGGCGGAAGATGAGGCACTCTTCCTCCAACCGCCGTGTTGCAATGGTCTGGCAATGGAGGAGTCCAAGGACCTGCATATCCTAGGTGGAATGGGAGGGAGAGTTGAAGTGTTGAGCCATGGGGCGGTTGGGTTGATTGGTCCGGGTGTCCCAGAGGTGTTCTCTGAAACGTTCTGCAAGTAAGCGGACTGTCTCCCCAATATAGAGAAGGCTACATCGGGTGCAGCAGATAAATGATGTGTGTGGAGGTACAGGTGAATTTGTGGCGGATATAGAATGATCCCTTGGGGCCATGGAGGGAAGTAAGGGGGGAGGTGTGGGTGCAAGTTTTTCATTTCTTGCGGTTGCAGGGGAAGGTGCCAGGAGTGGAGGATGGATTAGTGGGGGGAGTGGACCTGACGTGGGAGTCACGGAGGGAGTGGCCTTTTCGGAATGTTGGTAGGGGAGGGGAGGGAAATATATCCCTGGTGGTGGGGTCCGTTTGGAGGTGGCGGAAATAACAAACGATGATATGCTGTATTAAGGAGGTTGGTGGAGTGGTAGGTGAGGACCATTGGCGCTCTGTCCTGGTGGCGATTGGAGGGGTGGGGCTCAAGGGTGGTGGAGCAGGAAGTGGAGGAGATGCGGTGGAGGGCATTGTTGATCAAGTCTGGGGGGATATTGCGGTCTTTGAAGAAGGGGGCCATCTGGGTTGTACGGTATTGGAACTGGTCCTCCTGGGAGAAGATGCGGCGGAGACGAAGGAATTGGGAAGATGGGATGGCGTTTTTACAGGGTGCAGGGTTGGAGGAGGTGTAGTCTAGGTAGCTGTGGGAGTCGGTCGGTTTATAGTAAATGTCCGTGTTGATTCGGTCGCCCGAGATAGAAATGGAAAGGTCTAGGAAGGGGAGGGAGGAGTCTGAGATGGTCCAGGTGAATTTGAGGTCGGGGAGGAAGATGTTGGTAAAGTGGATGAACTGTTCAACCTCTCCGGCCTATCACCCTCATCTTGATCTCCTTCCACCTATCACATTTCCAATGCCCCTCCCCAAGTCCCTCCTCCCTACCTTTTATCTTAGCCTGATGGACACACTTTCTTCATTCCTGAAGAAGTGCTCATGCCTGAAACGTCGATCCTCCTGCTCCTTGGATGCTGCCTGACCTGCTGCGCTTTTCCAACAACACGTTTTCAGCTCTGATCTCCAGCATCTGCAGTCCTCACTTTCTCCTCCAGTTAATTTAGGCCCCCTGGGGTTTAGTCTTGCACAGAGAGACTTCGGGGTACAGGTATGTAATTTCTCCAAAGTGGCGTCACAGGTAGACAAAGTTGTGAAGAAGACATTAAGCGCGCTTGCCTTCATTGGTCAGAGCATTGAGTATTGGCGTTTGGATGTCATATTGAGATTGTACTGGATATTTGTAATGCCACATTTGGAGACTACAAAAAAGTCTTCTCACCCATCCATAAGTAGTATGTCATTAAACTGAAAATGGTACAGAAAAGATTTACAAGAATGATACGAAGACTACAGGGTTTGATTTATAAGGAGATGCTGGATAAACATGGAAGTTTTTTTTCCCTCAAGCGTATAGAGGTTTATAAAATCATGAGGTGCGTCGATAAGGTGAATAGCCAAGTCCTTCTGCCCAGATATGGGAGTCCAACTTTAGAGCTTTCAAGTTTAAGATGAGAGGGGGGATCACTTAAAATGGATCTGAGGGTGGTGTGCAGGGAGAACGAGCTGTTCAAGGAAGTGGAAGAGGTGAGTACAATTACAACCATTTGAGAGATGTTTGGACAGGTACGTGAATATGAAATGTTTAGAGGGACATGGGCCAAATGCATGCCCGTGGGACGAGTTCAGTTTATGAAACTCGATCAGCATGGACATGTTGGTGCAAAGATTGTATTTGTCTCTATGACTCTATGTATGCTTCAGATTCTGTGCAACTGTGAAAGGGACTGAGCATGGCTCAATTGGCAAGGAACATCTCCAGTTTTCACCTCACTGTGGTGAGCAGGTCGTGATGAAAATGCTGAAGCTCCTGGATAATGATGAATCTCAATATTTTGTCCAATTGATTGCACAGAATTCTGAGTTAGAGATTTGACTCTGTACTGATTGCTGACTGAACCTCCTAGTCTCCTGCACATTCGCCCAAAATATGATGTTCCAATTCCTGATGTGACTGAGGAGCATGGTCATAAACTGCAGGAGGATATCAGTAGGGCCAATGAGATGGGCAGAGCTGGTAGTGGAAACCTACCCAGAAAAGTATACTTTGTGGGTCAAGAGTGACAAGGGAAGTTTTTTCCAGTTGCAGTATTGAATAATGCAGCAATACGAACTATCAATCTCATAAACGATGATTCTATTGGGAAATAGTGATCATAATACAGTGGCTAGGCCAGACCTACTCAAAACATTTCACGACAGTAGCTCCGACGCAAACTTTGCTCATTGTTTTAAATAAGTGTAACACAGATATTCCAGAACGGATACAGCTGGTCAAGCCACTTAGTTTTAAACACTGCAGAAATTATTTACAAGATTACCGAATGAAACACAAAGAAAGGAAAATAGAATACAGAATAGCTTAACATCCCTGAAAACCCAAAAGATTATCCTAACTTAGTGAATTTGTGCGACACTGCCCCAATTCTCCCATTTAATGTGATTCTGCCCCAGTTCTCCCATTCAGTGCTACACTGTCGAATTTCTCCAATTAAGTGATAGTCTCCTCAGATTCTCCCATTTACAGCTGAACTGCACGCATTCTGCCATTATGATCCACACTGTCCCAATTCTCCAATTTAGTGCTACTCAACCCCAATTCTCCCACTTAGTGTGACACTGCCCCAAGTCTCCCGTTTAATGTGACACTGCCCCAAATCTCCCATTAAGTCCAACACCGCACCCATTCTGCCATTTCATCCTGCGCAAATCCTTTTTTTTCATCGTCAACTCACCTATAAATTATTATACTGCTCCAGCTCCCTAATGTTGTGGACCAATTCTCTAATTTACTGGCACTGGCACCAATTCCAAATTATTGAAGCCCTACATCAATTCTTTAATTTAGTTGTTCACTGATACATTTTTTTTCATTTACTGGTGAGCTGAATCCTGCCCCAGTTCTCCCACTTTATGGTACCTGCATAAATTGTCCAATTATTGATGCCCTGCATCATGTCCTTCCATTTAGTTGTTCCCTGAGACACTCCTTCCAAGCACTGGTGCCCTGCTGAATTGTTTTCATTTAATGGTGCACTGAACTGAATCTCCAATTTATTGATGCTTGCAATATTTCTTCTTTTCACTGGTTCCCAGCCTCTGCCCCCACACCCCCAAACACCCCCCAAGTTAGAAATGCTCTGTTCCAATTCGCTAATCGTTTGGCACACCCACATATTTTATAATGTAATGACACTGTGGACTGAATCACCCATTTATTGATTCCCACCAAATTTCCCATTCACTCATACCCACTACACAAATTCTAACATTACTGATGTTTTGAACAAATCTTCCACTCAAATTTGCACAATCATTATATTGACTGATTCGCTTGCCCAATTTACGAGTGCACTACTCTAATTCTCTCATCCAGCGCTGTCCTGCCCCAATTCTCTAATTTAGTGCTATACTGTAACAATTCTCCCATTATCTGATGCGCTATTCCAAATTCTCATATTTAGTTAACCCTTTGCCCAGTTCTCCCATTTCGAGCTGCACTGCATTTAGATCTAAACTGCACAATTTGTCCCATTATCTGATGCTCTGTCTCAAATTCTCATATTTAGATAATCCCTTGCCCAATTCTTCCATTTAGTAGTTTCTTGCAATGATTCTCCAATTTAGTGGAGCGCTGCCAGCATTCTTAAATTTAGGCAAGTTGGACCGAAGTTTATATTTCTGCACTGTCCATCTCTATGGCTCTATTCAGGTCTCCTCTGCACCAATTCTCCCATTTGACAATCCTGCACAAATCCGGGAAATGGAACAACTCTCCCTTTGATTATTATCTTGCCCCTGTTCTCCCACTTAGAGTTTAATGGCACGTGCATGAATTCTCCAATTATTGATGCCTTGCGTTTCCTTCCATTTAGTTGTTTCCAGAGACATTTCTTCCAAGTGCTGATGCCCTGCTGAATTGTTTTCATTTAGTGGTGCACTGAACTGAATCTCCAATTCTCTGATGTTTGCAACATTTCTTCTTTTTACTGGTTACCTGGCACTATCCCCAATTTAGAAATGCTCTGCTCCAATTCTGTAATATGTTGGCACTCCCACCAATTGTATAATATAATTTATTATAAATATAAATATTTATAAATATATTATAAATTAATTGTATAATATAATTACATAAGGTTGAGTAAACAGGGTTCAGACAGAGCAGTGGAGGGATATAGGATAGCCAGAAGGGACCTGAAGAAAGGGATTAGGAGAGCTAAGAGAGGGCATGAAAAATCCTTGGCGGATAGGATCAAGGATAACCCCAAGGCATTTTATGCGTATGTGAGAAACCTGAGAATGACGAGAACGAGGGTAGGCCCGAATTAGGACAGTAGTGGGAGACTGTGTATTGAGTCGGAAGAGATAGGAGAGGTCTTGAACAAGTACTTCTCTTCAGTATTTACGAACGAGAGGGACCATATTGTTGAAGAGGAGAGTGTGAAACGGACTGTTAAGCTAGAAGAGATACCTGTTAGGAAGGAAGATGTGTTGGACATTTTGAACAACTTGAGGATAGACAAGTCCCCCGGGCCTGACGGGATATATCCTAGGATTATGTGGGAAGCAAGAGAGGAAATTGCAGTACCGTTGGCATTGATCTTCTTGTCTTCACTGGCAACGGGGGTGGTTCCAGGGGACTGGAGAGTAGCGAATGTTGTGCCCCTGTTCAAAAAAGGGAATAGGGATAACCCCGGGAATTACAGGCCAGTTAGTCTTACTTCTGTGGTAGGCAAAGTAATGGAAAGGGTACTGAGGGATAGGATTTACGAGTATCTGGAAAGACACTGCTTGATTAGGGACAGCCAGCACGGATTTGTGAAGGGTAGCTCTTGCCTTACAAGTCTTATTGAATTCTTCGAGGAGGTGACCAAGCATGTGGATGAGGGTAGAGCAGTGGATGTAGTGTACATGGATTTTAGTAAGGCATTTGATAAGGTTCCCCATGGTAGGCTTATGCGGAAAGTCAGGAGGCATGGGATAGAGGGAAATTTGGCCAATTGGATAGAAAACTGGCTAACCGGTCGAAGGCAGAGAGTGGTGGTAGATGGTAAATATTCAGCCTGGAGCCCAGTTACAAGTGGAGTTCCGCAGGGATCAGTTCTGGGTCCTCTGCTGTTTGTAATTTTTATTAATGACTTAGATGAGGGAGTCGAAGGGTGGGTCAGTAAATTTGCAGATGATACGAAGATAGGTGGAGTTGTGGACAGTGAGGAGGGCTGTTGTCGGCTGCAGAGGGACTTAGATATGATGCAGAGCTGGGCTGAGGAGTGGCAGATGGAGTTCAACCCTGCCAAGTGTGAGGTTGTCCATTTCGGAAGAACAAATACGAATGCGGAATACAGGGTTAATGGTAGGGTTCTTAGTCAGGTGGAGGAACAGAGGGATCTTGGGGTCTATGTACATAGATCTTTGAAGGTTGCCACTCAGGTGGATAGAGTTTGTAAGAAGGCCTATGGAGTATTATCGTTCATTAGCAGAGGGATTGAATTCAAGAGTTGTGAAGTGATGTTGCAGCTGTACAGGACTTTGGTTAGGCCATAGTTGGAGTACTGTGTGCAGTTCTGGTCGCCTCACTTTAGGAAAGATGTGGAAGCTTTGGAGAGGGTGCAGAGAAGATTTACCAGGATGTTGCCTGGAATGGAGAGTAGGTCGTACGAGGATAGGTTGAGAGTTCTCGGCCTTTTCTCGTTGGAACGGCGAAGGATGAGGGGTGACTTGATAGAGGTTTATAAGATGATCAGGGGAATAGATAGAGTAGACAGTCAGAAACTTTTTCCCCGGGTACAACAGAGTGTTACAAGGGGACATAAATTTAAGGTGAAGGGTGGAAGGTATAGGGGAGATGTCAGGGGTGGGTTCTTTACCCAGAGAGTGGTGGGGGCATGGAATGCCCTGCCCGTGGGAGTGGTAGAGTCAGAATCATTGGCGACCTTTAAGCGGCATTTGGATAGGTACATGGATGGGTGCTTAATCTAGGTTAGAAGTTCGGCACAACATCGAGGGCCGAAGGGCCTGTTCTGTGCTGTGTTGTTCTATGTTCTATGTTCTATGTTCTATAATGGCACTCTGCACCGAATCTCCTAATTATTGATTAAATTAAATTTTCTATTCCCTCGTACCCTTATACTAGTTCTTGAATTATGGACGTCCTGATGAAGTTTTCCACTCAGTATTGCACAAGCCAACCGTCACATTGGCCGATTTGCTCACCTAATTTAGGGGTGCCCTCCTCTAATTCGCCCATCCAGAATAGTCGTGCCCCAGTTATCTCATTTAGTGCTGTACTGCATCAATTCTCCCATTATCTGATGACCTGTTCCAAATTCTCATATTTAGTTAAGTCTTTGCCCAATTCTCCAATTTCGTGTTGCACAGCTCCAATTCGCCCATTTAGATTAGATTATTTACAGTGTGGAACCAGGCCCTTCAGCCCAACAAGTCCACACCGCCCCGCTGAAGCGCAACCCACCCATACCCCTACATCTACCCCTAACCTAACACTACGGGCAATTTAGCATGGCCAATTCACCTGACCTGCACATCTTTGGACTGTGGGAGGAAACCGGAGCACCCGGAGGAAACCCACGCAGACACGGGGAGAATGTGCACACTCCACACAGTCAGGTGGGAAGTGAACCCGGGTCTCTGGTGCTGTGAGGCAGCAGTGCTAACCATTGTGCCACCGTGCCGCCCACTGCTACACTGCACCAATTCTCCCATTACCTGATGCTCTGTTTCAAAATCCAGTGGTGCATGGAACTGAGTCTCCAATTTACTGAAGCTTACAACATTTCTTTATTTTGTTGATCCCTGCCAATATTTCCCAATTTAGACTTGCTCTGCTCCAAGTCTCTCATATATTTCCTCTCATGTTCTAATGTAATGGCACTGCACACCGAATCTCCCAATTACTGATTTCTACTAATTTTCCAATTTTCTCATGCCCCTGTAGTAATTGTTTCATTTACTGATGCCCAAGACTGATTCTACTATTTAGGGGTGCCCTACTCCAAGTTTCCCATTTACTAGTGCCATGCCTCAGTTCTCTAATATAGTTCCACCGTGCTCCGGTTTTTCCATTTAGTATTTTTCTGCAACAATTCTCCATTCTTTGCAAACCCCGCATCAAATCTCCAAATGTCCGGTCCTACACATATCCTCCCTTTAGTGGTGAACTGCAGGAATTCCCTCATTTCATGGTGCATTGTATTGAACCTCCACCACTAATCCTTTGCCAAATTTGCCCTATTTAATGATTCAATGCCTGTGTTCTCCCATTTGCTCCGATTTTCGAAGTTATCAGCACCATGCCCTTGGGTTCTCATTTACTGTTGCCACGCACCAATTCTTCAATTCAGTGTTCCTTCCCCCCATTTCCGTCAATTACTGATGTCCTGAACAAGTTCTCCACTCAGTGTTGTCCTCATATTGACTGATGCCCTTGTCCAATTTAGGGGCTCCCTACTCTAATTCTGCCATCGTATATTGTCCTGCTCCAATTCTCTCATTTACTGCTACCCAGCCCCAAGTCTCGCATTTAGATTTAAAGTGCACAAATTTTCCCATTATCTGATGCCAATGTTCCAAATTCTCATATTTAGATAAGCCCTTGCACAATTCTTAGATTTAGTTGTTATTGCAATGAATCTCCAATTTACTGGAGCGCTGCCATAGTTCTTAAACGTAGGCATGTTTGATCGACAGATCTGTTTTTGTGATGAACATCTCTATGGCTCTAATCAGGGCTCCGCTGCATCAACTCCCCCATTTGACAATCCTGCACAAATCTCTCCTACTTCGCAGTGCCTGTATTGATTCTCCACGACTAATGCTTCGCAACATTTGTCGTATTTACTGATCCTCTGCCCGTGCTCTCCCATTTGCACCATATCTCAAAGATATCACCAGCCTCCAAGTCTCACATTTACTGATGCCCTGCACCAATTCCCCAATTCAGTGTTGCTAACTCCATTTCCCCCATTTGCAGATGTCTTGAACAAGTTCTCCTCTTGGTGTTGCCCTACACTAATCCTCATATTGACTGATGCCCTCGCCCAATTTAGGGGTGCCCTAGTCTAATTCTCCCATCCAGTATTGTCCTGCTCCAATTCTCCCCTTTAGTGCTCCAAATTCTCCCATTATCTGTTGCCCTGATTCAAATTCTCACATTTAGGTAGGCCCTTGTCCAATTCTTCCGTTTAGTAGTTCCCTGCAAGGATTCTCCAATTTCGTGGAGCCCTGCCAGCATTCTTAAACTTAGGCATCTTGTTTGTGTGCAGGACATCTCCATGGCTTTATTCATGACTCTGCTGCACCAATTCTCACATTTGGCAATCCTACACAAATCCAGAATATGCTATAATTCTCTCTTTGAGGATGATCCTGCCCCAGTTCTCTCACTTAGAGTTAATGGCTCCTGCATGAATTCTCCAATTATTAATGTCCTACATCATTTCCTTCCATTTAGTTGTTCCCTGGGAGACTTCTTCCAAGGACAGGTGCCCTTCTGAATTATTTTCATTTAGTGGTGCAATGAACTGAATTTCCAATTTACAGATGCTTGCAAAATTGCTTTTTTTTTACTGGTTCCCTGCTCCTATTCACCAATTTAGAAATGTTTTTCTCCAGTTCTGTAATTTATTGGCAATCCCACCAATTGTATAATGTAATGGCACAGTGTACTGAATCTCCCATGTATTGACTCCCACCAATTTTCCCATTCATTCATTCCCCCATACTAAATCTTCCATTACTGACGCCCTGAACAATTCTCCACTCAGTGTTGCCCCAGCGAACCGTTATATTGATTGAATCCCTCTCCCAATTTAGGGTGGCCCTACTCTAATTCTCCCATCCAGAACTGTCCTGCCCCAATTTTCTCATTTATTATACTGCACAGATTCTCCCATTATCTGATACCTTGTTCCAAATTCTCATATTTAGTTAAGCCTTTGTCAAATTCTCCCATTTCGTGCTGTACTTCCCAAAATTCTCCCATGTGTTGTGACACTGCACCAATTCTCCCATTATCTGATGCTCTGTCTCAAATTCCAGTGGTGCACGGAACTGAATCTCCAATTTACTGATGCTTGCAACATGTTTTCTTTTTATTGATTCCCTGTCCCTATTGCCCAATTTAGAGATGCTTTGCTCCAAGTCTCTCTTATATTGGCACTCCCACCCATGTTCTAATGTAATGATGTTGTGCACCGAATTTCCCATTTACTGTTTTCCACCAATTTTCCAATTTCCTCATACCCCTGTATTAATTCTTCCATTTTCTAGCTCTCCAGACCGACTCTACCATTCAGCAGTGCCCTACTCCAAATTTCCCATTTAGTCGTGCCATGTCTAACTTCTCCAATATATTTCCACTGCGCACCAGTTTTTCCATTCAGTATTTCTCTGAGACAATTCTCTAATCTTGGAGATCCCTGCATCAAATTCCCAGAATTACCGATCCTGTACATATCCTGCCTTTAGTAGTGAACTGTAATAAATCTTCCATTTCGTGCACTGTATTGAATTTTCACTACTAATCCTTTGTGACATTTTGCTATTTACTATTTAACTGTCCGTGTTCTCCCATTTGCGCCACTTCTCGAAGTTATCAGCTCTCTGCACCAAGTTTTTCAGTTACTGATGCCCCGCACCAAATCTTCAATTCAGTGTTCTTTACCACCATTTCCGCCAATTACTGATGTCCTGAACAAGTTCTCCACTCAGTGTTGCCCTACACCAATTCTTAATTTGACTGATGGCCTCGCCAACTTTACGGGTGCCCGACTCTAATTCTGTATCCAGTATTGTCCTGCTCTAATTCATGCTACACTGCCCCAAATCTCGCATTTAGATCTAAACTACACATATTCTCCCATTATCCAATGCCCTGTTCGAAATTCTCGTATTTTGATAAGCCCTTGCATATTTATTCCATTCTGTACTTCCTTGCAATGATTCTCCAATTTAGTGGACTGCTGCCACAATTCGGTAATTTTGGTGAAACCCGCATCAAATATCCAAATTACCAATCCTACATATGTCCTGCTTTTAGTGGTGAACTGCAGGAACTCTCCCATTTTATGGTACACCGTCTTGAATTTCTACCACTAATCCTTGACAACATTTTCCTACTTAGTAATTCACTGCCCGTGTTCTCCTATTTACACCAATTCTCGAAGTTATCAGCACCCTACACCAGATTTCTCATTTACTCTTGCCCCGGACTGATTCTTCAATTAAGTGTTCCTCACCACTATTTCCCCCAACTACTCTTGTCCTGAACAATTCTCCACTCAGTGTTGCCCTCATATTGACTTTTGCCCTTGCCCAATTTAAGAGTGGACTACTCAAATTCTACCAACCTGTATTATACTGCTCCAATTCTCCCCTTAATGCTACACTGCACCAATTCGCCCATTATCTGGTGCCTGTTCCAACTTATCATATATCGATTATCCCATGCCCAATTCTTCCATTTAGTAATTACTTGCAATGATTCTCCAATTTAGTGGAGTACTCTAATTCTCCCATCCAGAATTATCCTGCTGCAATTCTCCCATTTAGCTCTCTACTGCACCAATTCTCCCATCATCTGTTGCCCTGTTCCAATATTTCATATTGAGTTCAGCCTTCGCCTAATTCTCCCATTTAGTGCTTCACTGCACCAATTCTCTCATTATCTGCTGCTCTGTCCCAAATTCCATTGGTGCACGGAACTGAATCTGCAATTTACTGATGCTTACAACATTTCTTCTTTTTATTCATGCCCTGCCAGTGTTCCCCAATTTAGACATGCTCTGCTCTAAGTGTCTAAATATTGGCACTCGTGCTAAATTTCTAATTTAATGGCACTGTGCACCGAATCTCCCATTTATTGATTCCCACTAATTCTCTTATTTTCTTATGCCCTTGTCCTAATACTTCAATTTCCTGATTCCACCATTTAGCCGTGCCCTGCACCAAGTCTCTCATTTACTCGTGCCATGCCTGACTTCTCTAATATAGTTCCACTGCGCACCAGTTTTTTTCCATTTAGTATTCCTCTGCAACAATTCGCTAATCTTGGCAATCCCTGCATCGAATCTCCAAATTACCAGTCCTACATGTATCCTCCCTTTACTGTTGAACTGCAAGAACTCTCCCATTTCGTGGTGCACTGCATTGACTCTGCACCACTTATCCTTTGCAACATTTGTCCTATTTACTGATTCACTGCCGCTGTTCTCCCACTTGCACCGAATCTCCCACTTATTGATTCCCACCAAATTTCCCATTCACCCAAAACCCTATACTAATTCATCCATTACCGATGTCTCGAACAAGTTCTCCATTCAGTGTTGCCCAAGCCATTTAGTGGACTGCAGCCAGAATTCTCAAATCTTGGCAATCCCCGCATGAAGTCTCCAAATTACCGGTCCGACACAGTTCCTTCCTTTAGTGGTTAACTGAACCAATTCTCCTATTTTGTGGTGCACTGTATTGACTCTCTACCACTGAACCTTAGCAACATTTGTCCTATTTACTGATTTGAGCGTTCTCCCATTTGCTCCATTTCTAGAAGTTATTAGCACCTTGCACCAGCTCTCTAATTTACTAAGGTGCGAGATATGTGGCGGTCCAGCCCCATCTACGGCACTTTTTATTTCCCTTCCCAGGAACAAAGACACGGAGGAGTCTGTCCAAAACTTTTTCATTCAACTTTGCAAAGTCGGGTGTTGTTCCCAAAGGTACACACACACAAGCATAGTAATCTCCATGCATTATATACATGTATATGTGGGCTGGGTCTACTACTGCTGTCTTGACCAACGAGTGCTAGGATACCCCACTGTTTTCCTTATTTGGGTTCTGGTGCCTGCGATTATTTTGTTATTCACTTGGCCAATCAGTGTTTGAGCTTCCCGTTCTTCCCTTATATGGATGATGTTGTACAACTGTGGTTAAGGGCGGTCTCTCAACTATCGAGGAAAGCTGTTACAACTGTTTCATTCATATAAACATGGGGGAGGTCCGGCAACAGTTTCGAGTGTCTGCTTGTGTTTACTATGAGGTAGAAAAGACTAAAAGGCAGCTCACCGTTTACCCCCTACATGCTTGTGTTTACTATAAGGTAGAAAAGACTAAAATGCAGCTAACCGTTTAAAAATTACACTACCCCCGACAAATCCCCCGTGTCCTTTCTTACGGCCTGTAATTTTTCAACCGTAAGTTTCTTCTCCAGGGCATTTAATAACTCCCGAGCTTGTTCATTAAACTGCCCGTCTCTAATACTACCCCCGCCCAAGAGGGATTCACGTTGTTCCATCTCGAGATTTATTCGTTCAACCTGCCCATAGGGAACATCCTTCTTAGTAAGGGCGGTTTCGATCAGTCGTTGAGTTAATCCCCGGACACAGGGAATAACGCAACACCCAAGGGCAGTGAGTACCCCTGCCACCACTATACATGAGACAAGAAAGGGAACGACCACCCCCGTCCATTTACCGAACCAAGCTTCCAACCAGTCCGTGAGGCCAGAGTCGATGCCCGAGTTTTTGGCCAGTTTGTCCGCCAATGTGGTGAGTCCATCCAGGGCATGGGTGATGGACCCATCAGGGGCTGTGTTGTTGGGGATGAAAGTGCAGCATTGAGTGCCTATCATGACACAAACACCCCCCTTCTCTGCCAACATCATGTCTAAGGCCAACATATTTTTCCACGCCATCCTACTAGTGGCGTCCAGTTGTTCTGCTATTCCTTTCACTGCAGCCCGGGTATAATTAATGAACCTCTGCTGATTGTAGTAAATATAATTAATCCAATCCACATTCTTATTGATGTTCACCCACCAGAACAGTGACGACTCAAAACCCGCCACTATCTGGTTCCTAGCCTTGTATTCGTCAGGAACACCCCTGGGGACCCCTATGGCATCTAAATATATGTTATCATCGAAAGAGGTCTCCAAAGCTCTCTCAGTTCTTCCACTAGAACGGGGTCGCTCTTGTTTTTCGAATACCAGGGTGAATGGGATGGCCAATTGAACGATCGCACAAGTGCCCGTCCATTTTTGGGGCAGGGTCGGTCGCAGAACCCTCCCACCACAGTACCACCAGAGGTCTGCCCTAGGCACATGAATGTGGGAGTAATTCCCGCCCCCGGTAGTTTCATTGACCAGCCGAATTGATCCGCTGCACTTGTCAAATGTCCCCACATCGTCGTCCCACTGTAGTCCCGTCCGAGAGATGCAGGCCTGGTGCGTACCCGTTACCCCTGAGAATGATGGCGGGCGGGGCGCCCCCTCAGACCTGACGGGGGGAAACTTCAAACTCATGGGTCGACAAGTGGGGTCGTTCCAGGCCTCTCGGTCCTGGTACAGCCTTATCATGCAGTCCATGGCTCGTGGGTGTTTCTCCCATCCCAGCGGGAATGGGACCACCTGAGGGTTAGGGCGGGCACTCGTGCATGCGTAGCAATCACTCTTTTTCATGCTCCTCATAGTATATTTGACCCATTCCATCCAGGCATTCGCCTCCCCGTATCCCGTTTCTATTTCAAAGGTCTTTTCCAAATCCGTCGTCTCAATTATTCTAATCTTTTCCTGCTTATCAGTGGTGGATGAGCCCCCAGACTCAGCTTCAATGACCGTGATATACGTGCAGCACAGCTGCATCCCCCCCCCCATCCTGCCTGGCCCCCAACTCTAATACCCAGTATTGTTCTATTAAGGCTCGCCTCGTTCTTTTCCAAGTTCTTTATGGTCAGATAAAGCGGATTGCACTGATTCTGCCCACAATCTCGTCCAGGGGTGATGGGATCACGGACAACTGACACCATAGCCTGGACCCCGGGGGCTGGAGGCCTATTTAGGCCTTCCCTACCATGCAATTGTAATACTAACGTCTGACCCTGGAATCCCCTTTCTCTCTCTAGGTTCAGCTTAGTTTGATTCAGTTGACTTTTAGTCCTACAGGGCACCAACTCACATAGGTCTAAGCTAAGTGTCTGTGTTGATTGGTTGGCAAGCACGGAGATGGAGAACCACTGACGGTCCTCTGCTTGTTTTTTCCAGAGGCCAAATTGGGTAACACGCACACTATGACCCAGCCCAAGGATAATGGCATAGCAAGTTAACAATACGATTGACCGCATTTTTTTTCGCGACACCCATAGCCCGAGGGCACAGTTCCTTTAGACTCGCCAAAGTCCGATTAGTTCGTTCTTAGGGTCTCTGTTCCTTAGCTGCCTTTGTCAGAGAGGTTCGTTCGTCCTCTGTCGGTTGTGGCACTGGTCCCTTGACTCGAGTGTAATGTGTCCAGCCCTTTTCGGCCGTACGGACAGCCGTTTCGGTCGTCAAAAGTACCAGGAAGGGACCGTCCCAAGTTGGTTCGAGGGTACGTTGCTTCCAGCTTTTAATCAGGACCCACTGACCCGGTTTGACGGTGTGCACCACAAACTCGAGGGGCGGCGTCTGTGCCAAAAGTCCCTGTTGGCGTAAACGAGATAGAGCAGACCCCAGAGCCACCACATATTTTTGCACAAACATATCCCGAGACTCAAATACAGGAGGTTCCCCCTTCGGCCCATGGAACGGGAGGCCAAATAGCATTTCGAAAGGGGAGACGCCCAAATCCCGCCTTGGCTGGGTGCGAATTTGCAATAGGGCAAGGGGTAGGCATTTGGTCCAAGGCAGGCCGATTTCACTTTGGTTTGGTTAGCTGCTTTTTGATGGTCTGGTTCATTCTTTCGACCTTGCCCGAGGAGGGGGGATGCCAGGGGGTGTCCAAATCCCCGTCAATCCCCATTGCTTGCACTACATTCTGGAGGACGGTCGAGGTGAAGTGGCTCCCCTGGTCAGAGTCAATAGCGCGGGGTAGCCCAAATCGTGGGATGATTTGCTCGAGTAGAATCTTGCTAACCTTAGTTGCCGTTGCCGTGGTAGTGGGGAAAGCTTACACCCATCCTGTCAGGTGATCTACCACTACTAATAGATACTTCAGGCGACCTATGGGGGGGAGCTCAGTGTCATCTACCTGGACATACTCAAACGGCCTATAGGCCGGACTCCTACCCCCTTGTCTTGCATGCTGCCGCAGCCCCCTTTTGTTCATCTTTCGACACGTTATGCAATCTCCTGTGACCTGCTTGGCTACCGTGTACAGACCAGGGTGAGCATATCGGCGCAGGAAGGCATCACACAGTGCCTGGGCGCCCCAGTGATCCCCTTGGTGTAGACGGGCAATAATGTCCCACGTCAACGGTCGATTTAGTAGCTGGCGGCCATCGGGTAAGGTCCACTTGCCTTCCCTATCCTTTGTACCCCCCAGAGACGCGAGAAGAGTTTCTTCTTTGTCAGTAAACGTGGGCACTTCGGTAATTTCGGATATCTGGGGAATCCTTACCAGGCAGTTTATTACTTTCTTCCCCATCCCAGCCAATTTTGCCTGTTCATCTGCCAATTGATTCCCCAGGGTCTCTATTTTATCGTCTTTCTGGTGTCCTTTCACATGTACTACAGCAATCTCTTGTGGCAGCAACAAATCCTCCAAGATCATGGCTACTAGTTCCTCGTGGACCAACTCCTTTCCTCTACTATTTATCATTCCCCTTTCTTTCCAGATCTTCCCAAAGGTGTGTACCTTCCCAAAGGTGTGTACTATCCCAAAGGCATACTTAGAGTCAGTGTAGATTGTCCCGGCTATTCCCTTTAAATTCCTCAGAGCCCGGTGCAAGGCGTACAATTCGCACGTTTGTGCCGACCAGGCATTCGGTTGCCGTCCACTTTCCACTAATTCCCAACCAGTCTCACTAATGACTGCATAACCGTTGTGTCTCTTCCCATCTATCACCCGAGAGGACCCGTCAATGTACCACCGCCTTCCTGCATGTAAGGGGGTATCCCTCAGATCTTCCCTCACTTTACTCTGGTACTCTATTATGTCTGAACAGCAGTGTTCCAGTTCCTCCTCCCCTTCCCCTTTCCAAAGAAAGTCCGCCGGGTTCTGGCAGCCCCCGACTTCTATTCGGAGGTCTTCTCGGTCTAACAATATGGCTTCATATTTCAGAATCCTCGAGTCAGTCAGCCACCTCCCGGCCTTCTGATTCAGGATAGTTCTAACCTGGTGGGGAGTAGTGACTGTCAAGGGGGCCCCGAAAGTCAACTTCCTGCTTTCCTCTACCAGCTTTGCCGTGGCTGCCACCGCTTGGACACACTCCGGCCACCCTCGGGAGACTGGATCCAGAATTTTTGACAGGAAAGCCACGGGATTCCTTTTTACCCCCAATCCTGGGTCAATACTCCAAGAGGGGTTCCCTTTCTGGAGTTCACAAAGAGACGAAATGTCTTACTAAAATCCGGCAAGCTTAAAACAGGTGCGGCCATCAATTTTCCTTTTAGGATTTCAATTAACTTTTTCTCCTCCTCCTCCCATTTTATTCTGTTGGGTGCCTCCTCAATGAGTTTTAGGTACAAGTCTTTAGTAAGGGGGGCATAGTCGTCTATCCATAACCGACAATAGCCTAAGGGTCCCAAGAACTTCCGCAACTCCCTTTTGGTCGTTGGGAGGCCTAGTTCGATTATTGCCCGCACTCTTTCCGGATTTATTCGTTTCTGTCCCTGGCTTATCAAGTGTCCCAGGTACTTAACCTCTTTCTCGACATATTGGAGCTTCTTCTGACTCACTCTTAACCCCTTCTCAGCTAGGTAATTTAACAGGGCATTAGTCCCAAGTAGGACGTCCTCCTCCGCGGGTCCGGATAAAAGGAGATCGTCCACGTATTGTATAAGCTTAAGGGCCGGGGACAAGGTTAGTCCCTCCAATAATTGTTCCAGAATCTGCCCGAACAGAGTCGGGGACTCAGTGAATCCTTGGGGGAGCACGGTCCACCTGTACTGTTGTTTTCTGCCAGTATCAGGATCCTCCCATTCAAAAGCAAAAAGATCACTCCTGTCCTTGTCCAGGGGACACGCCCAGAAGGCATCCTTTAAGTCGATAACACTAAACCAGCCGTGGTCCGGGGGTATTCGCCCCAGAATAATGTATGGGTTCGGTACCACAGGGTGCCGTACTTGGACAATTTTATTTACTTCCCTCAGGTCTTGGACCATTCGGTAGCTCCCATCCGACTTCCGGAACGGCAGGATGGGGGAATTGTATCGTGACATACAGGGCTCTACCAATCCATCTTTTATTAGGTCTTCCATAACTGTCTTCAGGCCCTGCCTCCCTTCCCAAGAGATGGGGTATTGGCGCACTCTGACGTCGGGGCTCTGGGGCTTTAATTTTACCTCCACAGGTCGAATTGCGAGTCCCCCCCGGTTCCCTTTGGCGACCCAAACCCGAGGGTCTATCTCTGTCAATCGGGACTCACTAAGGAATGACATGGTAACGGCTAATTCTTCTTCTTCTCCCACTTCTATTCGCAATCCGAAACGGACTATCAAATCCCGTCCCAACAACCCATAGGGAAGATGGGGGAGGTGAAGGAGTTCCACCTGGAGCTCCTCCGCCTCCAGTTGCAAGGGTTGTAGTTCGAATATTTTCGCACTAAAAACCCCACCCTTAACTCCTGAAACGTTTAATGTTTTAGCTTGGAAGCCAACCCCCCTAGGATGGAGGGGAATTGAGGACCTGACGGCGCCTGTGTCAACTAAGAAGGTAACATCTTGTCTAAATGGGCCCACCCGTAAATTTACCAGGGGTTCTTGGTAGGCCCGTGTTCCGATCCTCCCCTGACTTCCCTAATCCATTTGTTCACACTCCATTTCATACATCCCTTCTCTTTCCCTTTTAAACTCGGGACAATCCCTTTTGAAGTGTCCCAGTTTCCCGCAATGGTAACATCCGGCCTTCTGAGGGCTCTCAATTCCATAAGATCCTCCTCTCACTTCTGCCCCGTCTCGCTTCTCTCCCTCTCCAACTTTTCTTCGACGTTCCTCTTTCCACCCCATAATCTCCCTCCCCCATTCGGTGGACTTACAAGCTTCCCGTACGGCTGCCACCATCATTTTTGTCTTATGTTTATCCCTTATTACATCCCTCTGAACGTACACCTTCTGTGCTTCCCGTAATAATTCTGCAACATCCTTTTCAGCCCAATCCTCCACTTTCTGTAATTTCTTCTGAATGTCAGGCCATGACTTAGTCACAAAGTGCACCTTAAGCATGCCCTTGCCTATTTCCCCATCGGGGTCTAAACCTGAATACTTTCGCATGGACTCCCGCAAACGGTCTAAAAACTCACTCGGGGATTCATCCTTTTTCTGTCCAACTTCAAATGCTTTCGCTAAATTCCGCTGTTTGGGCACGCAGGTTTGGATCCCCCTGATTATAAAGCTTCTGAGGTCTGTCATATTGGCACGTCCCCCCGCGTCGTTATGATCCCACCGGGGGTCCTCTAAGGGGTAGTTCTGCTCTCCACGCTGAGGGCCGTCCTGATGCTCCCTATCCCAAATGGCCATTGCACTATTCCGGATCATAACAATTTCATCGTAATTAAATAGTATTCTCATCATGGCCTGCAGTTCAGCCCATGTGTATATACTGGGCCCCAGAAATTGGTCCAGTTGTATTCCCACACTGACGGGGTCGTCCAGTAGACGGGGTAGTTCATTACGGAGTTGCCGGATATCCCCAGAATTTAAAGGTTGTACTACGAACCCGGTCCGTTCATTCCCAAACGGCACCTCTCGTAAGGGGTTCAGCTGTTCAATATTGTCACTCCTCCCAGCTCTCAATCCCTCTTCTCGACCTCTCCGCATCTCAAGTCGGACTGATTTCCTAGTGCCTGGGATGAGTTCTGCGCCCCCTCCTGTGCCCCCCGCCCCAGCAATCCCTTCCTCACTGGTCGTAGCCTGCTGGGACTCGGAATTATCCGTCGCAGGAGGGAGGTCCGCGCTGGACGCCTGGTCGTGCGCGGGTGGTTTATACGGGGGCGGGGCAGACGGTGGCACACCGTCGGTGAGGATGTCCCAAGACTTCTGGGCCTTCCTCGGGTCTGTTTGGGGAATCAGAGGATAGAGACGTGTGGGACTCTCGCCGTCGCCCGCCAACCAGGCAGCAGCATATTTGCTCTCCTCTGGGTCAAACGGTTGTTTTCTGTTAACATATACATTTAGGATTTGACACACCCAGTCTTCATCAGACCCATACTCGGGCCAAACTACCGAGGGGGCGCGGATAGGTCCTTTGGTCCATATAAAACAACAATATTTTATCATGGTCTCTTTCTTTAAGTCCTTCGTTCTACTACTGTCCGTCCATAGACTTAACTTCCGACCTAATGGACTATCGGGGGGTATTTCTTTCCCATTTGCAGTCTTCCCTGACTTTTCCTTAGTAAATCTAGAAGTCCGATTTCCCATGGTCTATCTTCGGTCCTGGTCTTAAATGCCCAAAGCGTTTTCACAGATGACCGTCAAAACCACAATTTCCCGTGGTTTATCTTCGGTCCTGGTCTTAAACGCCCAAAGCATTTTCACAGATGACCGTCAAAACCACGCGGCCAACATGGAAGAACAAAAGGATCTCTTACCTTGATCCGTGCACGGAGTTGTCTGGCCTTTTTAAATGTGTGTACCCCCGTGTATAGTCACTAACCGGTCGTCCCAGCACTCGTCCGTGTGTTCCTTTTCCAGGATTCAAAATTATTTTTAAATGAGCCGGGTCACGTCTTCTCTTGGCCGACGGCCGACGGACCAAGCTGATCAGTGAGAAGTATAAATATATACTAGACGCGTCTTTGTTGTAATCAGGCTTGATCCGTGAGCCGAAGAGACTGCCCCCCCCGGCAATAATTATTTCATCCCGGACGAGCCCCCAATTGTGCGAGATATGTGGCTGTCCAGCCCCATCTACGGCACTTGTTATTTCCCTTCCCAGGAACAAAGACACGGAGGAGTCTGTCCAAAACTTTTTCATTCAACTTTGCAAAGTCGGGTGTTGTTCCCAAAGGTACACACACACAAGCATAGTAATCTCCACGCATTATATACATGTATATGTGGGCTGGGTCTACTACTGCTGTCTTGACCAACGAGTGCTAGGATTCCCCACTGTTTTCCTTATTTGGGTTCTGGTGCCTGCGATTATTTTGTTATTCACTTGGCCAATCAGTGTTTGAGCTTCCCGTTCTTCCCTATATGGATGATGTTGTACAACTGTGGTTAAGGGCGGTCTCTCAACTATCGAGGAAAGCTGTTACAACTGTTTCATTCATATAAACATGGGGGAGGTCTGGCAACAGTTTCGAGTGTCTGCTTGTGTTTACTATGAGGTAGAAAAGACTAAAAGGCAGCTAACCGTTTACCCCCTACATGCTTGTGTTTACTATAAGGTAGAAAAGACTAAAATGCAGCTAACCATTTAAAAATTACACTACCCCCTACACTAATTTCCCGCAATAGTTCTTCAACTTATTGTTGCCCCCCCCCCTCCATTTCCTGGACAATACTGATACTGGACAACACCAATACTGATGGCCTGGACAAGGTCTCCACTCAGTGTTGCCTGAACACCAATCCTCATATTTGCTGATGCCCTCTCCCAATTTAGGGGTGTCCTGCTCTAATTCTCCCATCCAGTATTGTGCTGCCCCAAAACTCCCACTTAGTACTCCACTGCACCAAGTCTGCCATTCAGTCCTACACTGCACCAAGTTCTCACAGTTAGAGCTAAACGGCACAGATTCTCACATTATCTGATGTTCTTTTCCAAATTCTCATATTTAGTAACACCTTTGCACATTTCTTTCATTCTGTACTTCCTTGCAATGATTTTCCAATTTTGTGGTCCACGGCCAGAATTCTCTAATTTTGGCGAATCCTGCATCAAATCTCCAAATTACCGATCCTACCCATATCCTCCGTTCACTGGTGAAATGCAAGAACCCTCCCATTTCATGGTGCACTATATTGAATCTCCACCACTGCTCCTTTTCAACAGTTGTCCTATTTGTTGCCCATGTTCTCCCATTTGATCTTACTCTCAAAGTTTTTGGCACCCTGCATCAATTTTCTCATTTACTGATGTCCCGCGAGAATTCTTCAAGTCAATGTTCCTCACCACCATTTCCACCAATTACTGATGTCCTGAACAAGTTCTCCACTCAGTGTTGCCCTACACCAATCCTCATATTGACTGATGCCCTCGCCCAATTTAGGGATGCCCTATACTAATTCTGCCATCCTGTATTATCCTTTCCCAATTCTTCCTTTTAGTGCTACACTGCCCAAATCTCCCATTTAGTGCGATACTGCACAAATTCTCCCATTATCTATAATTTAGTGGAGTGCTGCTAGAATTCTTAAATTTAGGCTTGGACAAGTTGGTCAGAAGGGTTTTTTCTGTGCTGTACATATTGATTGCTCGATTTTGGGCTCAGCTTCCCTGCACCAATTCTCCCATTTACCAATTCTGCACAAATCCCAGAAATGCACCAATTTTGAGTATTATCCTGTCCCAGTTCTCCCACTTAAAATTTAATATCACCTGCCTGAATTCTCCAATTATTTATGCCCTGCATGACTTCCTTCCATTTAATTATTTCCTGATACAATTCTTCCACCTATGGCTACCCTGCTTTTTTTTCATTTAGCAGTGCACTTAACAGAATTTTCAATTTCCTGATGCTTGCAACATTTCTCCTTTTTACTGGTTCCCTGCCAAAATTCCCCAATGTAGACATGCTGTGTTCCAATTCTCTAATACATTGGCACACCCATCAATTTTCTATTGCAATTGCACTCTGCTCAGAATCTCCCATTTATTGATTCCCAACAAGTCTCCCATTTACTCATACCCCTGGACGAATTGTTCCATTTACTGATGATCGAGCCCGATTCTTCCATTTAGGGGTGCCCCACACTAATTTTCCTATTAACCGCTGCCATGCCTCAGTTCCCTAATTTAGTTCTACCGTGCATCAGGTCTTCCATTTAGTATTTATCTGCAACAATTATCCCATGTAGTGGTCTGCAGTCAGAATTCTCTAATCTTGGCAATTTCTGCATCAAATCTCCAGAATTACCGATCCTGTACATACCGTCCCTTTAGTAGTGAACTGCACCAAATTTTCCGTTTCGTTGTGGACTGAATTGACTCTCCATCATTAATCCTTTGCTACATTTGACCTATTTGATGATTCCCGTGTTCTTCCATTTGCTCCATTTCTCGAAGTTATTAGCACCCTGCACCAGGACTCTCATTTACTGATGCCCCGCACCAATTCTTCTATTTGGTCCTACCCAATTAATGATGTACTGGATAGGTTCTCCACTCAGTATTGCCTGACACCACTCCTCATATTTCATGATGCCCTCGCCCAATTTAGGAGTGCCCTACTCTAATTCTCCCATCTTGTCTCGCCCCAATTCTCCCACTTAGTGTTAAACTGCACGAATTCTGTCGTTTAGAGCTACACTGCACCATTTCTCCCATTTAGTGCGAAACTGCACAAATTCTTCGTTTTTCTGATGCCCTGTTCCAAATTCTCATACTTAGATAAGACCTTGAACAATCCTCCCATGTTGTAGGTCTTTTCAATGATTGTCCAATTTAATAGCCCGATGTCAGAATTCTCTAATTTTGGCGACCCCTGCACCAAATCTCCAAATTGCAAATCTTGCGCATATCCTCCATTTTGTGGACAACAGCGCCAACTCTTCCATTTTGTGGTGCCTGTATTTACTCTCTACCACTAATCTTTTATCTTACTTACTGATTCACTGACCGTATTCACCCATTTGCTCCAACTCTCGAAGTTATCAGCAGCGTGAAATAGGTCTCACCTTTACTGGTGCCCCGGAGTAATTTTCCAATTCAGTGTAGCAAAGTACCATTTCCACCACTTACGGATGTCCTGAACAAGTTCTCCTCTCAGAGTTGCCCATATTGACTGGTGCCCACGCCGAATTTAGGGATGCCCTCCTCTTAATTCTTCCATCCAGGATTGTCCTGCCCCAATTCTCCCATTTCATGCTACACTGCAACAATTCTCCCATTTTCTGATGCCCTTTCCAAATTCCAGTGGTGCACTGAATGGAGTCTCCAATTTGCTGATGATTCCAACATTTCTTCCTTTATTGAGTCCCTGCCAGTATTTCCCAGTTTAGACATTCTCTGCTGCAAATCTCTAATATATTGACACTTTCACCAATTTTCTAATGTAATGACACTCTGCATTGAATCTCGCCTTTCCTCATACCCCTGTACTAATTCTTCAATTTACTGGAGCCCGAGACTGATTCTATCATTTAGGAGTGCCCTACTCAAATTCTCTAATTTCATAATGCCATGCCTCAGTTCTCGAATATAGTTTCACTGTGCACCAGTTTTTCTATTTAGTTTTTTTTTCTGCGACAATTCTCCCATTAATGGTCTGCTGTCAAAATTCTCTAATATTGGCAATCCCTGCATCAAATCTCCAAATTACCGATCCCTCACATAGCTTCCCTTTAGTGGTGAACTGCAGGAACTTTCCCATTTCTTGGTGCACTGTATTGTATCTCCACCAATAATACTTTGCAACATTTGTCCAACTTACTGATTCACTGCCGGTGTGATCCCATTTCCTCCAATTCTCGAAGTTATCAGCAACCTGCACCAGGTTTCTCTTTTACTGATTCCCTGCACCAATTCTTCAATTCAGTGTTGCTCAGCACCATTTCCCCCAATACCTGATGTCCTGAACAAGGTCTCCACTCAGTGTTGCCCTACACCAATCTTCATATTGACTGATGCCTTTGCCCAATTTAGGGGTGCCCTACACTAATTCTGCCAACCTGTATTGTCCTGTTCCAATTCTCCCATTTAGTGCTACATTGCCCAATATCTCCCATAAAGTGCTGACTTGCACAGATTCTCCCATTATCTCCAACTTAGTGCAACGCTAGTAGAATTCTTAATGTTAGGCTTGGACAAGTTGGATGGAAGGGTCTGTTTCTGTGCTGTAAATCTCGGTGGCTTTATTTTGGGCTCAGCCTCATTGTAACAATTCCTCCATTTACGAATCCTGTACAAAACCTGGAAATGCACCAATCCAGGTCTCATGCACTGATACCCAACACCAATTTTCCAATTCAGGACCTCTTAACCACCATTATCCCCATTTACTGATATACTGAAAAATTTCTCCACTCAATGTTGGAGAATATTACAGAATTGGCACACAACATTTCAGAATTGGTGGAAATGCTGCTAAGCAACACCGAATTGAGGAATTGGTGCGGGCATCAGTTATTGAGCGATAAGCTGCAGGGCACTGATAACGTCTAGAATTGGAGCAAAGTGCAGAACACGGGCAGTGAATCAGTAAATAGATTAAATATTGCAAATTATTACTGGTGGAGATTCAATACATTACACTACGAAATGGGAGAGTTGCTGCAGTTCACCACAAAACAGAGGATATGTGCAGGATTGTTAATTTGTAGAATTTATACAGGGATCGCCAAGATTAGGTAATTCTGGCAGCAGACCACCAATTGGGAGATTTGTTGCAGAGAAATACTAAATTGAAGAACTGGTGCACAGTGGAACTAAAAAGGAAAACTGAGGGATGGAACCAGTAAATGGGAGAATTATAGTAGGGCACGCCTAAATGGTAGAATCGTGTGAGCGCATCAGTTAATGGAAGAATTCACATTGGAGTATGAATATTGGGAGAATTGGTGGGCATCAGTAAATGGGAGGTTTAGTGCACAGGGCCATTACATTTGAAATTTGGTAATATATTGAGAGCCAATATATTCGAGGAATGGAGCAAAGCATGTCTAAATTGGCGAAAAGGGGCAGGGAATCAATAAAAAGAAGAAATGTTGCAACCATCAGAAAATTGGAGACACTTCAGTGCACTACTAAATTTTTAAAAATTAGCAGGGCATCTTTAAGTTGAAGAAGTGCTTCAGGGAAAAACTAAGTGGAAGGAATTGATGCAGGGCTTCAATAATTGGAGAATTCATGTAAGTGGGAGAAATTTGGCAGGATTATACTCGAAGACGGTGCACCTCCTGGATTTGTGCAGGAGTGGTCAATGAGAGAATTGGTGCAGCGGAGACCAAAATAGAACCATGGACATGTACAGCATGGAAACAGGCCCTTTGGTCCAACATAACCATGTCTGAATTTATGAATTCTGGCAGCGTCCACTAAATCAACCTGGCCAAGGAAACATTGACGACACAATTAGAAGACCCAAAGACACATGCACCAAACACCACTGACTTCATCAGCAAGGACAGTATCATCAAGCTACTGGACCTCTCCTTACCACGCACTTGACTTTCTAAAACAAAATATACAGACAAACCAATGGCATGCCCATGGGATTTCCAATATCAGGATTCTTACAGAGGCAGCAATGCAGAGACTCGAACAAATAGCTTTGCCAACCATCCTACCCAAACTTTGGGTCCGCGACGTGGGTGACACCTTTGTCATCAGTAAATGCAACAAATTAGAGGAAACCTTCAAGGCCATCAATAATACACTTACTGGCATAAAAGTCATTAAAGAGGAGGAAAACAACAATAAACTGCCATTCCTAGATGTCACAGTAGAGCGAAAAGCCAGCATCTACAGGAAAATAACACAAGCGGGCCAGATATTGAACTCAGAAGCAACCATTGCAACGTCCACAAATGAAGCTGCATCAGAACATTATTTCAATGAGCCACCACACACAGCAGCACAGAGGAACTACTCAGAGTCGAGGAAAATCTCCTGTATCGTGTATTCAAATAGAATGTGTCCCCAATGAACACAGTTCGCCGATGGTTCAGCAACAACCCCAAACAAATAGACAAAACACGTTCATAAACCTTAGCCACTCTCCCCTACATCAAAGACATCTTGAAATAACTGCCAGAGTACTGAGACACCTTGGCATCATGTTAGCCCACAAACCCACCAATACACTAAAACAGCCGCCAATTAACTTAAAAGATCCTAAACAGACAGCAAGCAAAACTAACGTAATTTACAAAATACAATGCAATAACTGGAACACACTACATTGGACAAACAGGCAGAGGATTAGCTGCCAGAATACATGAACTTTAACTGGCCACAAAACGACATGACCCTCTCAACACATCCATCCTAAGACAAGCCATTAAAAAAAAACACACATGAGAATAGCATTCCAACCGGAACTCTATCAACAACCACTTTGACTTGGACCCCATTTACCAGCCCCTGAGAAAAAGAACAGGAAATGATATCACCATATGAAATGACGCCACCACGGGAAATGACATCACCAACCCAAGGAAACTCAAACGTTTAATCAGAAAGGTGGAAACACCAGCAGTGCTTCGGCCAGAGGTTCACTGAACATGTTACCTAGTATTGTGACAAAACGTCTGAAAATAAACCTTCCAGGTAAGTGAGCAAGTCTACACTCAGGACCCCAACCTGAACGACAAATCTTCTCATCACTGTCTAAGATATATGAGTCTGATTCCGAGCTGTGCATCTCCATGACTGTACAACAGTCTGCCTCCTCTCCTTGAGAAGCATTTACAGTCAGCTATGTGATCCCCACAGAAACAAATCCGGTGTCGGTCAGGCGTGAGAACCCTGAGTTTTGAAATGGTGACGAGGGACCTGATTGCCTCGGCCTGATCTTAATGGCGTGTGGAACATAAGGTAATCCAAGAGGTAGATTCAAATCGTCAACTATCACCATTTTAAATCACACTGTGAATTCAGACTGGTCTGGAGAAGGTGACCGTTAAACTGAGGTCTTTTAGCCCAGAGAGAGAGAGGAATCTAACAGCTGGGTCATATGAGCCTTCCATTTGCATCTTTCCAATTTCATCCTTCTCTTCCTCCCAAATTTACTGAATTCAGTGAAAAATGAAGAAGCATTCTTAAGAGCCATTGTCATTTTCTATCAGAAAGATCTTCATAACATGATTTCTTTGGTTCTACTTCTACTCAGAGTCATGACAGTTTACGAAAATGTATACTATTTTCCCACAAGATCTCCCTCAAAGATATAGAAGTCCCTCGAAGAATCCTGTGGTCATTCCAATTTATGAAAAAAACATTCTTTATTAAATTTCTGGATGGAGTCTCCACTGTTCTGTAATTTAGAACTTCCAAAAAAATCCATTCATGTCAACATTTCACAGAATCATGTATTTCATCTTAGGTGCCACTAAAACTGTGGCCCTTTAACCCATTATTAATGAAGAAAATCTATCTCCCATCTACTTAAATTTACTCAGTGCCCCAGGATCTAACTCATATTCCACAGATTGATGACCTTTGCGGGAGAGAAATTGCACTCATCTGCTATCACTTAATCAAATGCACTCTCGTTCTACATTGCCCTACAGAAAGGAAACATCCTCACTGTGCCTCTTTTGTCAATTATCAAATCAACTATCAAAGATCAAAGACCTAACAGCTTTGGCAGATACCTATGATATCACACGCTGTCTGTTGCAAGTGTGGACTTAGACGTGAGAATTCATAAAGAGATTTGCGAGACAGAATTTAAGGGGAAGGAATTAGTTTTAGGGAGCAAATGGAAGCATGCAAAAGCCATAAATCTGAAAGCACTGAACTTAGAATGGTAAAAAGAAACTAACACATCAGTTGAAATAATGGTAGACACACAAAAGCTCATTGCTGGACTTTCATTGGGGCACATTTTGAAGTGCTGGAAAGTCGAAGTAATCCTCAGGTAAAAGCGAATCTGGAAAGGAAATAGAAATTTAATGATAAGAGTGTTATACAGGGCATATTCTTCCTCACCCACTGACAAAATTATTCAGTAGTATGAAGGTTTTTTTGTCTTTCATTTCAAGGAAGTCGACTTTCTTCATTTCTCAGATCAAGAGCACCTGAAATGATTGGAAAATACCAGACATGGGACGGCACAGTCCAGGAGTGATCCCACAACTTGAAAAGGAATGACCTGGAGTCTGCTGTAAAGAGGATGAAGAAGCAGAGACGAGAATCAATAAGGTGATTGTCACAGTTCTGGTGTTTAACTGGAACCTGTTAATTTGGCGAGCATTCATTGTACAGAGCTGTTACTTAAGTGTCAGAGAAAAGTGACTCTGGTGGAAAAACAAGAGTAAGATTCTCGTGAACAGTGCTGAGGAGGTTCAGCAGGTTTGCAAAAAAACTGCGACTGTTTGGTGCATTTAAAACTGACTTGTTTGGGAGCTGCCCTAAAATGAAGTTTTGTGGCTGAATCCTCAAAGAAAGGAACTTATATTGTGCTGGACGCAATTGAGCAGGTTTTTGTCACTTAAAGGTTGTGTGCCTCACGCTGGTGGCTTGTCTGGCAGCGATGTCTGGTTAATGTTTGAGGTCAATTAATGCTTACCTGTTCTTTCATGTGAAAACACAATTATGTTGAGCACGATTTGCACGTGAATTCATGTTGGATTTTAGTTTCATTATGATTTTATTCATTTCACATTGTGCTCTTCAGTAACTTCAAATCTTTTGTTTTTTTGATATCTGTTTCATTTGTAACATTCGATAATACTGGAGTTCTCCAGATTATATTTATGATTATTTTGAATTCTGGGACTCAGACTTTCATCCTACTCAGTACATCTTTCTCCTGATACCCTTTGCTCCCTTAACCCTCAGAATAAAATAAACTCCTTCTTGAAAGCACTCAATATTTTAATCTCACCCTCATCCTAAGGCAGAAAGTTGTGGAGGCTCACCACTCTCGGTGAAGGAACCTCTCTTCATCTCAGTCCTAAGTGCTCAGAGTATGACCACACTTTCATAACTCTCCTTTAACAGGATCATTCTTCGTACTCTTTCCCTGCTCAGTCTTGTTGGAAATTTTGAGTTTTAAGGTTAGTTTTAGAGAACTATATTGGTATAATATCCTCTCTCATTCTTCTTAACTTCAGTGAAAATATCCAATCTTCATAGGTCAGTCCTGCCAACCCAGGAGTCAGTCTGGTAAATTTTCGTTATGTTTCCTCAATGCCAATAACTTTCTCATCAGATAAGGCGACCAAATCTCCACTTAATATCCCAGATGTGGTCTCACCAAACACCGAAATAATCACAACAAGATTGCCCTTCTCCATTTCTCAAATGCTTTTGCTATCCAGACAACATTTATTTCCTTTCTTCATTCCCTTCTTCACCTGCATGATAACTTTCAGAGATTGGTGTACATGCGCACCCATGAATTGTTGCACCTCCTAAACTCCCAATGTATTGTCATTCAGGTAATAGTCTGCCTTCCTGATTTTGTTATTAAAGTAGATACAGTCACGTTTATCCATCTGTCATCTTCATCTGCTGTGCATTTAGCCATGCAAACAAGTTGTTCAAATTACGCTGAAACATCTGTGCATCCACATCTGTCCAAATGTCTTGCAAAATGATGTAATTGCACTCAGCTCTCCAATTCCTCTGACTGTTCCTTCTATATGAACATCACCCTCTTTGTGAAAAATATACCAAAGTTTGGTAGAAGATTTGTAGCTCGGGTGCTCGTTGTTGTGGTTCTGTTCGCTGAGCTGGGAATTTGCCTTGCAAACGTTTCGTCCCCTGTCTAGGTGACATCCTCAGTGCTTGGGAGCCTCCTGTGAAGCACTTCTGTGCTGTTTCCTCCGGCATTTATAGTGGCCTGTCTCTGCCACTTCCGGTTGTCAGTTCAAGCTGTCCACTGCAGTGGCTGGTATATTGGGTCAAGGTTGATGTGTTTGTTGATAGAGTCTGTGGATGAGTGCCATGCCTCTAGGAATTCCCTGGCTGTTCTCTGTTTGGCTTGCCCTATAATAGTAGTGTTGTCCCTGTCGAATTCATGTTGCTTGTCGTCTGTGTGTGTGGCTACTTAGGATAGCTGGTCGTGTCGTTTCGTGGCTAGTTGGTGTTCGTGGATACGGATCGTTAACTGTCTTCCTGTTTGTCTGATGTAGTGTTTTCTGCAGTCCTTGCATGGGATTTTGTACACTACATTAGTTTTGCTCATGTTGGGTATCACAATCAATATTGGCCTGGACGCTGCTTTCATCACTACCCATGAAAAAGCGATCTGTAGTTTTGATGGACACGGGTCACAATGTTGTTGTGACTTCATCCAGTAGCACTTCCATCTCCTCTCTACATCGATCTCCAATCCTCTGGACTTACTAACTATTGTTTCTATCCACTTGATCCAACCCTTCAGCATTCTAACTATTTGTATCAATTCAGAATGAAAAGTGTAGAATACCAGCTTAGAACCTCCGAAAACATTTCACGAAAGTTGCCCATACTCTAAGTCTTCCAGTTGTTTTAGGCAGAGCAATAATAAGCTCTAATGCTCTGAGATGGACATGGCTGTGGATCGTACATTACATATACGATGGACATGCTTAAAATACGTCAGACTTTATTGCCGAAAAGACAATCAATTTTTGACAACAATTAATTTTCACTCATGATAATCGTGAATGGCTACATAATCAACATTAGGCTCGCGCTATTTGCATGGAAAATTCATCATTTGCCATGATGGAATTTCAACTTATGTCCCCAGGATATGTGTTTGGGTTTGAGAATGCTGGCCCAGTGAGGTTATCATTAAACCACCAACTCCCCCATCAATATAAATTATTTTCATAACTTTCTGAGTAAAGCATAAGGAGATTTCAGCAAGTTCTTCACCTCCTTTCTGAATCTCCTCTGGGTCAGTGCATAAATACAAGCGTTTGTACAGGAGCTGGTGCACATCAGCAGGAACGCTGCCCTGATTGCCACATAGAGTGAGTTTGAAACTTGGAAAGAGGTGATGTGGGTAACACCAACACAGATGTGGATGACAGTGATGGGGGCTGACAGCACCACGAAGCAGCCGGAAATGGTGAAGAGGAGAACTATGGAGGTCTTCCTGCTCTTTAGTTCGGGGTCTCTGCCCATATCCACAGCATCACCTCTGCTGCTCTTCAGAGCCCGGCGAACTCGGCTTGCTGATAGGATATGGCCGGCGGTGAGAGTGTTCAACAGCAGGAGCAGGGGAATAGGAAGAAACATGTTTGAGATGTTGGTGAGCCATCGGTGAGCTGCCCAGGCTGGTGAAGTGAGGTAAGTAGTGACGGTGCGGCAGCCCCACTGTACATTGTTCAGAACATGAATGGGCTCATAGCGAAAAGACAAGGGAATGTTGGCCATGATGTTAAGAGAACTCACGATGAATATGACCACGTTAACCATTCTTTCAGTGCAATACCTTCCCTTCAATTTGTTGCAACAAATTGCTACAAAGCGGTCAAAGGTGAAGGCGATGGTGAACCAGATGGACAGTTGGAGGCTCAGCCCTTGCAGGAAGGCACTAAGTCGGCACGCGGGGGTGTAGTTCAGCAGTGATCCCTGGAAATGATATTTCACGATCTGGCTCACAATCACGTTGAAAACAAGGACCATCAGATCGCCTGTTGCCATGGCAATCATGTAGTGAGTGATTTCTTTGGAAAGGCCGCACTTCCCTTGGGAAAGAATCAGCACTGTCATCAGGTTTGCTGTAAAGAAAATCAAATCGTGAGATGTATCCAAACACCCAGAGATGTGCAGCGATAAGGTCTTGGATTACACAAGACTGATGCGCTGCTGGCAATTTTAGACTTGAACTTCAATGGAAAACAGTGAAAACGCATCAGCAATACATTGTCTGTGCCATGGAAATAATCAAAGGGTAATTTCAGGACTGGTATATTCTATTGCTCATCACTTTGCACGGTTTGCTCTCCTGATTTCAAGAAAACAAATAGCATTATTTTAGAAGTCACTCAGAGAAGGATCACTTGCCACATTCCTGCGATTCAGGTCTTGTTGGCTAAAGTGAGGCTATGCCCATCTCCATTCGAGTCTGGAAGAATATAAGGTGATCTCATTGAAACATATAAGATCTTGCGGGGACTAGACAAAGTGGAACACAAAAAGAGATATTTTCCTTCGACTACAGTGATTAAGAAGAGGCGACACGGTATCAGAATAAACTGTTTACTTTTTCAAACAGAGGTAAGAAATTTATAACTCTCTGAGAGAGTAGTTGGAGAGTTCAATTCTGTTCCCTTGAAGGTAATGGGATCCAGACGTATAAGATTGAGTTAGACAGATTTGGAAGCACAAAGAAGTGGAAGGCTATGGTTTCCAGGCAGAATAAATGTCAGCCATTGATGACTAATTTTAATGGCTGCAAGAATGAGATCGAGAATTTCTGTTCCAATCGTTTATGATCCCGTTTTCTGCTTCAGCAGAAACAGCCAAAGCAGTCTCCCGTGAGGGGAACATCGTCTCAGCATTTACCCTGTCAAGGTCCTTAAGAATCTGATATGTCTCAATTGGATCACTCTTCATTCTTCTAAACTCCAGACAGTAGACTCCAAAACTATTGAATTTTCGACCATAAGACAGTGTCTCCATCCCTATGATCATCCTAATTGTCCTCGTATGAATTGTGCCAGATGAAAATGTATTTCCTTTATTACTGAACGAAATTGCTCACAGTGTTCCAAATCTATTCTCAGAGCTGCTTGGAACTTGCAGTTAGACGTCCCTACTGTTGTACTCCAACTCTCTTGAAATAAGAGGTCAGAAGTCCACACGCCTTCCTTATCACAACGTGTTCCTGTTTGCTAATTTTCTGGGTTTTTTTTGTTGCATGTCCGAAGGCCCCATTTTCCCTTGTGTACCTGCTTCCTGATGCGTGTCACCATTTAAATAAAACTCTATTGCTTTTTCTCCCTTCTCAAATAAACAACTTGACATCTTCCCATATTATACACCATTTGCAAGATTTTGCCCAATTACTTTATCTATCAATATATGTCTGAAAAAGAAAACGTTTGTATCCCTCTCCAAATGTGCCTTTCCATACAGTTTGCTATCGTGCAAAATTCCACTTGATGACATGAAGATTTTCCAAATGTTGTGCTATCCCATCGTAATTACCAGATTCCAATACTTTTTCAATTGATCTAACTACCCGCATTTTGCTGTCCTTCCTTTTGAATGGGAGTGATTCATTGTCAGGTTTTTCCATGCCTGTGCAACTTCTCCACAATAATAATGCAGACATTATTTATGCACCTACCTATTTCAGAATGCAAGGTTGCAAATTATCAGAGGCAGGAATGTTATTTGCCATGAACCATATCAATTCGTGAAATACTCCTCTTTTAATGATGATCTTCTGACTTACTCCTCTACCTCATTCCTCGTATTATTGGGATGTTCAAAGTTTCATCCAACGTCAAGACAGATGGAAAATAACAGTTTAATTCCTCTACCGTTTTATTTCGTTACTTCAAACACATTTGTTTCCAATTCAGTCGGCTGGGACAGGACAAATTGTACTCAAACCGAAATCAAAGGTAATTAAAAGAAAGGAAAACTCAGCAGTAAAGCAAGTGTGCAATTCAGATATATATCAAATTGCAAAGATTCAATTTAAAACAGAACAGGTAAGCAAAATGTCACAGTGGCTTCGAATCACTTACCTGGAATTCCAAAAATTGCAAGAACAGGAAAGAGAATTTCTATTGGAAGCGCCTGCACTCGCATTTTCAGGTATAAGCAGACAAAGTCCAAATTAGTTAATGCACTGAAACACTCAATTTATACACAAGCCAACCCTCCAGAGAAACAGTAAACAGATCTCATTAAACACGCTATTTCTAACGAACAAGTTAACATCTCGCTTAACTGAGCAGCATTTACAATGAGCTGTATTATCCCCCGAGGATCAGGACCAGTTCTGTCAGGCTCCACAGCTCTTAATTCTCAGGACGTCATTCAAGACCTGAATGTCTCAGCTCAACTTTTACGAGGCACGGAGAGGTGGTTAGTCCAAGAGGAGGATGCAAATCACCAAGTTTTAGAATTTAAATCACCCTGTGCTACGTCACGGCTCTGGACAAAGTCAGAGTTAAATACAGGCCGACTAACCCATCCAGAGTGATCCTACAAATGTGCGACGTGAGCCCTCAGTTACACATTTCTAGTCTCACCATAGTCTTTCTCTTTTTAGTTATTGCATTCTGTGAAAAATGAAAACAAAACATTTTTTCAGCCATTTTCATTTTCGAACAGAAAGATTGTTTTAAATGTGATTTCTATGGTATTCATCGACAGCAGTGATAGCATATACAATATACAGTTATAAATTACAGTGGTTGACATATAAAACACATTTTACTTAAGTCTGTTTAGACTAGGAGATCTTAACTCACATTGTCAGCAACAACATCGTTTTAAAATGAAGTTTCTATTGGAACATTGTTCTCTCAGCCAAATAAATTATTTTCATGCAAAACAGCTCAAGTCTAAAAGTCCCAAAAATTCATTTCATTTACCACAATATCTCACCAGAAGAAAAATAAGTCCGTTAAACATTCTGGTGTTCATTCAATGTTTTTTTGCTTTGTTCAACACTTTTTTAGAAGGAGCCCCTGCAGTTCTGCAGTTCAGAATCAACTACTGATAAAATATATTCACGTCAACATATCACCAGATTTTGCATTTCGCCTTCGGGACTAAGAAAACCATAATCGTTTCATCTATTACTAAATAACAATCTGCCAGCATCATTCTTAAATTCACTCACCGTTCCAGCATCCAACACACATTCCATAGAATCATGACCGTTGCAGGAAGAAATTTCTCCTGATCTCTGTTTTAAATTTTCTACTACAAATCAGAAAGCAGTTACCTCTCCACCCAGATTTCCCCATGTGAGGAAACATCCGCCATATGACGATTTTGTCAAGTGTCAAGTCAAGTCTCAAAGACCCAAGATGCTGGAGTTTTGGTGGAAGCCAATGATGTCTGATTTTTGGACTTGGTCATGAGGGAATTCAGAAGGAGATTGGAGGGATAGAATACCTTGGGTTGGAACGACCTTTTTGGAGCAAATGGGAGAATGCAAAAGTCATAAAGCTTCTGATCTTAAAATGATGTGAAGAAACTTACATATATGCATTCAAATGATGCTAGGAACAGAACATCTCATTTTTGAACTTTCAGTGGGATATCGATGGGAGTGTTGAAATGTCTAAGGAATGCTCAGAAATCAGCGCATCTGGAAAGGAAATGGGTATTAAAATCATTATTGTTACGGATTTTTACGGATTCTACCTCAACTCTTGATAAAGATATTCACAATAATGAAGGCTTTGATTCTTTATTTCAAAAGGAGCGGATTGTCTTTATTCTTCAAATGAAGAACCCACCTGAAATGATAGAAAAAAAACCCATTGGATATTGGATGGCACGGCTGGAGTGATCCAATAATGTCGAACGGAGTAACCTGGTGGCTTCAGGAAAGACGGGGAGGAAGAGGACACGAAGAGAAATATTGTGAGTGTGACAAGGTCCTCAACCTTCCAGGAATTGGTGATAATTACCAGTTTACACTTGAAAAGGTATGCCACTATAAGGTCAGAGAAAGGTGACTCTGGCTGAACCACACAATTTATATTCTCTTCAAGAGCTCTAAGGGGTTTCCACCAGCAGTCCATTATATTGGAAAACTCTGTGCTGATTAAAGTTGGTCTGTTTCGGAGCTGCTGTAAGGTGAGAATTGATGCCTTCGCCCTCCAAGTAATGTCTAGAATTCTACTCGAGGTCGTTTAGAGCTGTGGAGGATTTTGTCGCTAGTTGTTGTGTCCCGAATGCTGAGTAGATTGTACAGTGAATGGGTTAGATAAGTCATTGTTGTACCTGTTGTTTCACGGTGGAAGCACAATTACATTAATCAGGATTTCCATTTGAATTCGTGTTATATTTGACTTCATTATGAGACAATAAGTGTGATTTTGTTCACATTTTACGCTGCCTCATGCAGTAATTTGAATCATTTTAAGTTGTTCTATGTCATTCATAACAATACATTCGATAATACCGCATTTCACGAGATTAAAAGTGCGATTATTTTGAAATTCTCCCAATCAGAAGCCGTCCGTACCCATTTCCTGCTTTCTTTCAAAACACTTTGATCCCTTTAGTGCAAAGAACAAAATTAAATCCTTTTTGAAATCATTCAATGTTTTCGCCTCAACCTCTTACTGGGACATTGAATAAAGAGGCTCTCTCCTCCTTTTCGAAAGAAATTTCTCCTGATCACAGTCTAAATAGAAAATTCTGTGCCCTAAGACTGTGAGCTCAGTGACTGTGACTTCCCATCCTTGGAACATCTTTCCTATTCCTGCCCTGACTAGTCCTCTGAGAATTTTATCGTTTGCATGCAGGTTCATGGAATTTTATAGTTATAAGATCTTCCCTAATTCCTCTAAACTCCAGTGAATATACTGCCTACATCGTCCTGTCCTTCCGTCCCAGGAGTGAACCAGATTAATTTGCGTTATAGTCCCTGCAACAACAAAACATGCTTCATCAGCTGATAACACCAAAACTGCACTGAATGGTCCACATGTGGTCTTACTGAAGACCTAAGCAATTGCAGCATGACATTCCTGTGCCATTCCTCAAATGGTTTTGCTATGCAGTCAACATTTCTTTTGCTTTCTTCAGTATCTGCTGCACCTGCATATTTATTGTCAGAGACGAGGACACCCAGGAATTGTTGCACTTCCTCATTTCCTCATCATTCCATTGATTATCAGACATAATCTCATTGTATTATGGAAAGAAATCAACAGACTGATTGGCCTATTTGAGCTTTCTCATCTTATCGTCTTATCTCTCTGCATTCTGTAAAGGACAAACCAATGTTGAAACAAAATGCCACAGCTGCTGGAGATCTGAAATAAAAACAAAGTCCTGAACAAGTTCAGGTCATCTGACAGTATCTCTGGAGAATACCCACTCTCAAACCCACGCGACTGTAGCACCTGTCCTCACTATCCATATAACTAGCAGTGCATTCAAAGGATGATCTGTTACCAGTATATACATAGTTCCTCCCCTGTCATCGTTCCAAATGGACCAATAATATCAAATTCAGTCTTTGATTCTCTCCTCCACTTAGATATTTTCACTTCACTAATACCCACGGAATGTATGTACATTCTTTCATAAACTTTAGCTTTCAGTGAGAACTTATTTTCCTTTTGTAATTCTAGGTCTCTTTTCTACAACAATTACGACTCTCTTTGTATTTTGTTTTGACGCAAAAGATCTCCAAACTTCCCCAGATAGTCTACTCCAATTGCCCACTCTCATTTCAACAATGTAAACCTCATAACTTTTCACCTGTCCCTGAGATCTGAAGAACAGTTTGCAACATCAACCTGTCAATGGCACTGAGAACCATTTGTTAACTCCAAAGTGAGATGATCCGAATGTTCTGGCACAGAATAACTTTATAATTGTCCCCAAAGATTTTTGTTAAGTAAAGAAGTGCCATGTTTCTACAGTGGACAGGTTCCTGTGTGTGCAAGTGTATTGATTTTTTCTTCAAAACAAGTCGTAATGACAGTGGTGCCAAATTGTCTACTTTGAAAAAGCAGGGGTTTGGCCAGTTCTGAGGTTTTTTTCTAGTTTGGTTTAGTTGTAGCATAGAAGCTGATGGTAGCTGCAGCAGAAGCTGTACATGTTAAAGTTTCCATGCTGCAGCAGATGATTCTTAACTGGCTTCTCTCTCAGAAATCTCTCCAGCCTGTAAGAATGTGTGTTTGAAGGTGGCTTTTACCAAAGGATTTGTCTATACAATGTGTTGGGAATTGGAACACATGCTTGGATAAATAGTTAGTTGGATTTTCAAATCTGAAACTTCATCCGTTTCCTGATGAAGGGTTCCTGCCCGAAACGTCGATTTTGCTGCACGTTGGATGCTGCCTGACCCACTCTAATCTTAACTCTAATATCCGGCATCTGCAGTCCTCACTTGAACCTAGTGGATTTTCAATGGTTGAGTTATTCTAAATTCAGTTTCGTTTTATTCATGCTTTAACTGTAGAGCTTAAATAAATTCTGTGCTGCTTAAAATCGAGTGATTTGACCAGCTGTATCTCTCCTGGAGTATCCGCTCCACATCTGTCTTTAAAATTACAAAAAAGGTGAAGGTCGAGGCGACATTCTTGAAATATTTTGAGGAAGTCTTGCCTGGCCCATAACAATATGCAGCCTTCAGTAAGCATAAATCCAAACTGAGAGTACTAACGCTCTGTTGGCTAAATTTTGCATTCATTGATTATCAGCCGGCTGTTCTCCAGATATTTCTGACTGTAGATCATTTAATTACTTCTCCCTAAAACCTGACTATTTATGAGCCTCATGTGCCCCATCTACCTGTGTGACACCAAGAGGAGGACCTCCAGATTGTTCTACGACATCGTGAAATCATGTTTGATCACTGCGTTACCTCTTGCAGGGACCAATTCCAACTATGCTTCAGATAACACCATAATCGAAGGCACTTCACCAAAGTGTTAATCGGACAGAGATTGATGCTGCATAACATTCTAACTTCCAAAGAGGAACCTGCAATACACCTTGACTTATTTTTTAAAAGTACAGATTCTGAGGACAAAACAAGAACTAATTGATTTGGAGGGAGAGCCAGGAATTCGCAAGTTTTGCTTTATTTTAAAAGGTGATTAATGGCAGGCATTCATGCCCGGCATACAACGTGAAGCTGTATCCGGTCAGTAAACATCAGAAACTGACGTGGAGGCGCTGGTGTTCGAATGCAATCGATAGATACAGCAGTGACACGACACCAGGTTATAGTCCAACAGGTTTATTCGATATCACAAGTTTTTGGAGTGCTGCAGCTTCGTCACTTTACTCCGAAAGCTTCGCTCCCTCAGTGCATGCATGCTCCTAGTAACTTGCCACAGAGCTGCGTCCCAGCTGCATTGGAGAATGGGACCTGCTACCTCCATTGCTCACCTGCAATCACTGAGTTTTTCGGAGACAAACAGAAGGCGAGAAGAACATAGCAAGGCAGGCAGCATCAGGAGTTAGAGAAATCAAAGTTTCGTGTGTAACCCTTCTTGAGAATTGGGTGGGGGGCGTGTGTTCTCTGACAAAGGCAGCGAGTCTTTCTGCAGCCATCTCCAATGTTGACACTGTTTCTATCTCAACAGATGCTGCTTGACTGGCCGAGCAGTCAAGTATTTTCTGCTGTCATTTTCAGCGTTTTGACTTTGTATTTGAAGCAGGCATTCTTCCACATGTGGCAGACCTCTGTTATGCACCATTCCCGACCCACTCAAAATACTTCTACAATGCAACCCAGACCCTGAGCTTGACAGTTATTTTAAGCATGTGTAAAGTGGATATTCCAGGAGAGATGCTGCTGGTCAAACCACTTAATATTAATTAATACAGTATTTATTTACAAGATCAATGCATGAAACACAAACAAAAGAGAACAGAAAACCTAATAACTTACCCCGTCTGAAAACCCAACAAATTATCAAAACTTACAACAATCTGCACAAGCACCTCATGGCACAAGAGGTAAAATCAAACACAGGTTCTGACAAGAGAGAATTCAGAGAGACAGGTTTAGCATGGGTCCAGCAGCTTCACAACTGGCTGACTGCTTGAAGTGAATAGCTGACTGACAAACACCAAATCAAACCAGATAAAAGCTAAGCTGGGGGAAGACCCCACTCACCTTTCACTGGACAAATGCTTTATTTTTAAACTTGAAAGCCTGTGCTTGAGTCAGTATCTGTTAGCTACGATCAAATTGGCCCTAAAAATATTCAAATGTAGAAATTTCGGAGTCTTTTACGACCTCTCTGAAAGAAAACCAAGGTCAACATCATCTTGTTAAAGTAGCAGCATCATCACTCCTCTCAGACTCTTTTAAGCCACAATGAAAACAAGTCATCTTCCCTCTTGAAGCATTGTCAAAGCAGAATTGAAAGGTGGGGCGATTTCATGTGTGTTAAGTAACAGCAAGAGCAAAGAAGGCCGTGCCACATCCAACGTTTCTCCCAAGGGGCAATTACATATCACCAGACAATATTTTTTGGAATAAATCATTTATCCTCTTCTGGCGTTAACATGATTATGGGGATCATTGATCTCAGTACCTTGTTCCCGCTTTCTCCACATACATTGCTATTCCTTCAACACTAAATATTACACCCAACTCCTTCTACAAATCATTCAATAACATTGTCACAAATTCTTCATACGGCAGAGTATTCCACAAGTTCACGACGGTGGGTGAAGAATTTTGGCCTCATCCCAGTCCTGAATAGCCTGCTCTCTATCCTTATACAGTTTCGAGACCTGCATCTATCCAAGTATAAACTGAATGTCCTATCCTTCTCAGAAAAGGTTTTACCCTAATGTGGGATAAGCAATAAGTTTCAAGAAGAGTCGCTCATCACATAATGATGGGGCTCTATGTGGTGCCCAAAAGTATTGTTTACATGGACTTTGTGGTACAAAAACACAAAAAAGTGGAATAGACAGTGATGGCCAAGAGAGTATGAATGAATCTTTACTTGGCAAATTTGTTCATGCCTGATAGTTACAAGCTACAGATTGTATATTTCAATTATAAGGACGTAATTGGCATACACCACACAATATCATGGGACACAGCACTATCGGAGATTCTGAGAGTTACAGCTTGGTTTCATTAATCGTGAGAAGTGTGCCTCACCCCCCTTCCAACTATGAAAGGAGAGGCCAGATAGAGATCGAAGGTACCTGAAGGGAATCAGTATGGTTCTGGGTACACATTGGCTGAACTTTGAAAGTGTGAGGTCATGCACCTTGTTCGGAAGAATCAATGAATGAACTATTTTCTAAACGAGGAGAAATTTCACAAATCTGAAGTGCAAAGATATTTTGCAGTTCCGGTCCGGGATTCGCTCAAGGTACACTTGCAAGTTAATTCAACAGTTGGGATAAGAAATGCAATGATGACATCGATTTTCAGAGGACTTGAATATAAAGGCATGGATAAACTTCTTGAGGTTCGTTAAGCTCCAGTCAGGCCCCAATTGGAGATATTCTGCACAGTGTTAGGCCCCGTATCTCAGGATGAATGTACTGCCCTTAAAGCATCTTCAGAGGAGGTTCATGAAAATGGCCACAGGAATGAAAAGCTTGACATATGCAGAACGTTTGAGGATTCTTGGTTTATACTCGATGAAGTGTAGAAGGATGAGTGGAGATCAAATGAAAACTTACAGAATATTTAACAGCCTGTACAGAATGGATGTTGGGAAGATGTTTCCATTGGTAGGAGAGACGAAGACCCGAAGGCAGAACCTTAGAGAAAAAGGAAGATCGTTTAGAACTGAGATAAGGAAAACGTCTTCAACGGAATGAGGTTAATTTAAGGAATTCACTGCCACAGAAGGCTATGGAGGCCAGGTCATTGAGTTTCTTTTAGACTGAGATAGTGTGGTTCTCGATTGTCAAGGGGATTAATCTTTGCGGGGACACTGCAGGAGAATGAGGATGAAAAAACCTATGAACCATGATTGAATGGCAAAACAGACTGAATGGCCGAGACTCTGCTCCAGTGTCTTATGTTTTTTTCCTGCTTCACGTAAAGATGGACACTCTTTCTGAGCCTGTGATGAATGTTTTTAAAGCATTGCTCATAGTTGGGGCACATTGAGTTGGAAAGAAGAGTGAAATGGGGTTTTGGTTTTCCATTCTGTGAAGATGATTTGTTGTTTACTAAGTCAGAAATATATTTCTTGAGATTTCCGTCTAAACAATATTTCTGACGAATTATGTGACTTCTGCTATATGATGAGAAAGCGACCTGTTGAGATTTTGCTGAAGTGCTTAAAATTAAGATTTATGACTGACACCAAGGTAGATGTGAGGGGACTCAAGGCGATACAGTTCAGCGACTGGTTTGTGAAACCATTTCAATGTCGGCCACGTTGCTGGCAGTCTGGAGTCACATGTATGTCAGACCAGCTACCTAAAAGATATCAGTGAACCAAATGAGATTTTACACCTATGAGATATGATAACTGGGGTGATATTAGGTTAGGTAGTTCTGAATTCAAGTGACAATGCTGGGATTTGATTTCCTGACCCCAGAAAATTAACATGGGAACGTGGTACTATTACTCACAAGGTTGCACAGACTGGTAATTAATCTGTTTGATCATCTTCAGAGTTCACCGTCACTTGTCATTAGGACCTGGAGTGGGAATAGCATCATGAACCTGGAACTACTAGGGAAGAGGGAGAAATACCCCCTTCTGCCCCATTTACCTGCTGCACTACTTTAACCATCTTATCCTGATAAATTTAGTGTTTTTCATTTATTTCCAATTAACATAATTGAAATTATCGCTTGCTAATACATAAATAGCAGTACAGCTGTAAAAAGGCACACCACGTCAAAAACGTTTATCTCAAACCCATCAAAATAAGTGCATGATGAATTGGACCATTCAAATCATTGCGAAGTCAGCATATTGCCACTCTCTCTTTCGAGACAGACAGAGAGAGAGAAATAGAGACAACTGATGTTGAACTTGATTTGAGGATCACCATACCTCAGGCAAGGGCAGAGAATGAGGAGTAGAAGTCTTTTATGGTAATCTCACTGGTTGTGTGAATTGAACTGACATGATAAGCCACATGCCCCTGTTATCCAGCCAACTGACCACCACTGAAGTTGGAAAACATCAGTGAAACATTTTCACTTACTCCTTCCATATATTGACATTGGGCATTCTTGATTATTATTCAGCTCCAGGACATTTAACTAAATACTTTCCAGTCGACATTCAAAACTTCATTGAAATTGCAACACAGAGGCGGGACCATTTGAACACATTGCGTCTGTTGAAGCTCTTGCAAATGTTGCCATGTTCAATCTCTCATCACTGTAGCCAAGTCTCTCCTTTCCAGATATTTGTCCTTCTGAAAATTATTGTTCAATCAGCATCCACCGCACTTTCCATTAAAACTTTCCCAATCACTACATCAGAATCAGACACATTCAGCATGAAATAATAACAAAATACTGACCACTACCTTCCAGTTTGAAGTTGGATAAACTAATTTCATTTTTTGCCCTGAGCTTTCCCATAATATCTCCCTCCCTTTCAGATGCTTCCTGAAAATACATCCCCGTGATGACTGCTTCTGTCCTCTCACCTTCATGTCACAAGGTCAAAGGACAAATTCCCCGCTCAGATGTCAATGTTCACATGGTCATTGCCTGGCATTTGTATTACAAAATTCATACTTGCAACTTGTCAGCCCCGAGCTGAATATTATCCAGATCTTGTTGCATGGACTGCTTCAGTGTCAGAAGTGTCATGAATGACACTGAACATTGTGCAATCAGAAGAGAACATCCCCACGTTCGTGATGGAGAGAAGGTAATTAATTATGTAGCTAAATATAGCTGGACAAGGCACTATCCTGAGGAATTGGTGCAAAAATGTCCTGGAGCTGAGATGCCCTATCTCTGGCTTCAAGAACTGCCTTCCTATTTGCCAGGTAGGACTTCAACTAGCGGAGAGTTTCCCACCTCTGCATCCTATTTAGTCAAATTAGATTCGGCTCGTTGATTTCACAGTCAGGAAAGTGTGGCCTGGATGTCAACGACTGTCACACTTAAATCACATTTCCATGTTGCTGTTTTGTGGTTTATTTCTCTAAACGTTTTCGAGGATTCATTTGCTGCCATTGCCTTCAGGATAGTTTCTCAATCAACGTAATTCAGCGTTCTTTCTAAATCAATACAACCAGCCTCGGCTTGAATTCAAGTTTAAGGTTCTTGTTTTGGAATTGTTAGGGTATTCTCATGCTTGATCTGGCATCCAATTGTGTTATGATCACTAATTCGCAAAGGATAATTTATGATGAGATTGCTGTCATGCAATGCTGGATCTAAAATAGTGGCAAGCACTTATCTTGTCACCCTTCTCCCCCACCAAGTATATTGCCTCACAGTTTTTAAAATTCATTTCAATTTGCATGCTCTGATCACCCTACCAGACTGTTGATATCCTCCTGCTGTTTATTCCGATGCTCCTCAATCATACTGAGAGTGGGAACAAATTTCTTTGTGCAGGATGGGCAGGCGACGAGGAGATTAGTCACCAATCAGAATGTCTCCAGGAACCAATCATCACAAACACTCCATTGTTTTGCTCTTTTTATGAATATCAAAGAAAAGAGGGACATGGATTAATGGGAGGCAGAAGGGATTAGTTTCATTTGGCGTCCTGCTGGCACAACACCCTGGGCCAAAGAGTCCATTCCTGTGCTGTACTGTTCTGTGTTCTATATTCTACCTTCTAAATAGTATGCCCAACATTTGCAGATACTTGGATCAACCTAGTCACATGTGATTTCATGCACCTCTGAAATAGGTGGGTCAAAAACCAGGCCTTCAGGATCAGAGGTAAGAACACTATCGTTTCACCTCATCATCCTTAAAATTACATGTATATGCAGCACATATTCTCTGACAAACTTGTTCAAATCTGAGGTGCAATTCAGGAACTGAGTGAACGCTGCCAAAGCGTCAATACCTGTTTCACCAAGAATTTCAAGAAGAAAATACACAACACCATTTCAGGGGCTTGCTTATAAATGTCTTTTATTGTTATTATTCTTATTTTCATTTGATGATATGGAAATCCTTGGCGAGTTTGACGTTTACTGTCCAGTGAAGCGTCAATAAAATCATTGTGGTTCTGATGTCACATGTAGCACGGAGCAAGTAAAGGTGGCAGAATTCATTTCTAAAGGACATTTCTAAAAGTAACTATCAGGCCTCACAATTACAAATGGTAACATGGTCACCATGAGGCGAGCTTTTTTTATTGAAAGGAAAATTCACCTATTATTAGGGTGGGACTCGAACCTTTGTCCACCAGGATATTAACTTTGGCGTCTGCATTACTGGTCTAGTGAGGTTATCATTAGATCACCATCGCCTCCCACCCCCAACCCGCATATATCCATAAATGTAAATTATTTACGTTGTTTACAGAGCAGGGAGAAGTGAGATTTCAGCACATTCTTCATCTCCTCTCTGAACCTTGTCTGGGTCAGTGCGTTTGTGCAGGAACTGGTGCACATCAGGAGGAAAGTCGCCCTGATTGCTAAACAGAGAGAGTTTGAACCTTGGAAAGCAACCGTGTGGGTAACACTGACACAGATATGAATTATAGTGATGTGCGATGACAGTTCCACAAAGCAGCCAGAGATGGTGAAGAGCAGAACGATGGGTGTTCTCCTGCTCTTCAGCCCAGGGTCTCTGCCCAGCTCGCCAACACCCCCTCTGATGCTCGTCAGAACCTGGCGAGCTCTGCTTGCTCCTGGAATGTGGCGGGTAGTGAGAGAGTTCAACAGTAGCTACAAATTGCTACAAAGCGGTCAAAGGTGAAGGCGATGGTAAACCAGACGGAAAGCAAGAGGCTCAGCACTTGCAAAAAGGCACCGAGTCGTCAGGCAGGAGTGTAGTTCAGTAGTGAGCCTGGGAAATGATACCTGACGATCTGGCTCGCAATCACATTGAGAAAAAGGACCATCAGATCTCCTGTCTCCATGGCAGCCACGAAGAGAGTGATTCCTTTGGAAATACCGCACTTCATATTGGGAAAGAATGAACACTGTCATTTGGTTCGCTGAAAAAGAGGATCGAAATTGTCACATGTATCAAAATGCTGATCAGAGATGAGTGCTGACAAGGCCTTGGTCTCTAGAAGGAGGGTTCTGCAGGATTGTAGGATGCTGCCTGGGGATTCTAGATGCGTACATCAATGAAAAATACTGACGTCTTATTACAACACAATTTCTCTGTCATGCAAGCATCCTGAAGGTGATTTCAGAAGTAGAATACATCTCATTGCCACTTTGTGCCCTGTAGCCTCCCTCTTTCAAGTAAACAAATATTGCTGCTTTGGAAGCTTGGAGAAGATTCATTACATTATTCCTGCGATTGAAGCATTTTTCTGTGAAGAACAGTTAAGTCTTCATCGATTCAAGACAATCAGAATGCAAGGTGATCTCACTGAAACATGTCAGTTACTGAGTGGACTGGGTAAAGTGGATCACTGAGAAATAGTCTCCTCTTCATTGGCACTTGGGAGACTGTTTAGTAATAAGTAGTTTACCTTATCAATCATAGATAAGAGTATTTCTCTTCTGTTCGAAGGTGCTCAGTCTGTGGAATACGCTTCCTCTGAAGGTAGTGGGGCTATGTTGGAAGGACTGAGTTGGAGAGTTTTGAACATGCAAGGCATTCAACGGCTGTGGCAGACAGGCAGCAGTCTGGAGCATTTTCTCATCAACAATACTCCAACTAAAATTTGGAAAGGTTTCAAAGGGCCACATTGCCTATTTCTGTTCTGAATCCGTACATTCCCGTATTCCTCGTCTCAGGCTCACTTTCATCAAAGAGGTTGTATTTCTGTGATGTCTTCGATGTCTGCCATTATGAATCTGTCCCCGTCAGGCCTTAAACCTACATGCGGACTCCATCCCCACATTTCTATCTATGGTAAGGAGTTCCAAACAATCACAATCCCCCAGAGATAAGAAATTTCTCTTCATCTCAGAATTAAATTGCTACTCTTTTACTCCGAGATTGCGCCCTCTGGGACATTTCAAAACAGAGCAGGCAAAGAAAATGTCACAACACCTTTCACGCACTGACCAAAGGGATCAAGGATTTTCATGATGGAATTGAGAATTTCTATTCGAAATGCTTGTGGTCCTCCCATTTTTTGGTGAAAATGGGAATAGCCAAAGCATTCTCCAATGAGGGGAAAGCATTCTCTCGCTATTTACCCTATCAGGTCCCTTAGGGGAAGTACGAAATGTCTCAATGAGATCATCTCTGATTCTTCTAAACTCCAGTAAGTAGACTCCCACATAAGCTTTACCTTTGTCTGAGCGTTAGGTGTTTCATTCTCAAGTAACCCCAAATCGCTTTGAATTCCAGCTTTCTGCAACTTTTCCACGTTTAAATAAAACTGTGTCTTTTGATCTCCGTTCCAAAATTATCAATTTAGTATTTACCTATATTATACTCCAGTTTCTGACATTTTCCCCACTTACTGAACCTATCAATATCTTTCTGTAAACTGTATCCCTCTCTCAATTTGCCTTTTCCATTTATGTTCGATATCGTCTGCAAATTTGGCCACAGTACATTCACCTCCTTCCTGCAAGTACGTAATATATGTACTTAATATCCCTGCAGAATCCTACTGGTCATGGGTCTCGAACAAATCACTTATTCCCATTCATTGTTTCCTGATCATTAGCCAATTCTCTATCCAGACCATTATACTGCCTCCAACACAAAGGGCTGTTATCTTATAACTTAATCATTTGTGAGGTACTTCATTGAGTGCTTTATCAATGTCCAAATCCAATGCATCCCCTATTTCTCCTCCATCCAATCTGGTTGACACATCCTCAGAAGTTCCAAGGAATTCATGAGACACGATTTCACTTTCATGAAGCTGTGCTGACTCTGCTTGATGAGACACGGGTTTTAAAAATGTTCTGTTACCCCAACCTTGTGAATTGATTCCAAATTTTATCAACAGTACATATATTTACTCACTTCATGCATCCCTCAATTTTTCAATATGAATGTCACATTGTCAGCTTTCTAAATCTCTGGCATTACTGAACAATTAAAGATTTTCTCTTTTTTTGTGAATGAGGTCGAATGCATTGAATATCTCTATAGCTAATTCTTTTCGGATGTTGGGATGCAAGTCATCAAGGCCAGGAAACTTATTGGTCATTAGCCTTATTAATTTGTCTAATACTCCTCTTTCAGTGATGGCAAAATGACTTACTTCCTCTACCATATTCTTTAGGATGTTCGAAGTATTCTCTACAGTAAAGTTTGATGCAAAACATTGATTCTAATCCTTTGCCATTTCTTTGTTTTCATTACTTAAGTGTAACACAGTTGTTTCCAACCCTCAGTCATCTGGAACTGGACTAATCACACTCAGACTGAAACCAATGGTAATGAAGAGACGGCAAACTCAGCAATAAACAGGAATTCCATTTGAGAGACATTGGAGAAAATTATAGACAGCGAAATCAAATCAGAACACACCAGAAAAATATCACAGCTGCTGCGAATCACCTACCAGGAATTCCAAAGACTGCAAGAATGGGAAAGAGAATTTCAAGTGAAAGCGCCTGTGGTCCCTTTTTTTTGGTGAAAGCAGAAATAGCCAATTGAGGCAACACATTGAAATGCACTCCACTTATACACAATTCCCAATCCTTCAGGGAGAGTGTGAACAAATGTCATTAAACACACAATTAATATGTATGTTAGAAGTTAAGGGTAGAAGCATGGGGCTGCTAGTGCAGGAATCTCCTGTGATTAACCACATCTGAAATAAGTATTCTGTTTTGGAAAATGTAGGAGATGATGTACGTCAAAGGAATGTAGCATGAAGAACCATGTTTCTGGTACCGAGTCAGCCTCTTAATAAATGAGCAGTATGTAAGGTTCCAAGTGATGCATTGTGATAGGGGACTCTCTGATCAGAGGCACGGAAAGACGTTTCTGTGACCGACAGTGAGAAATCAGATTGACATGTTACCTTTCTGGTGCCAGGCTCAAGGATATCTCAAAGAGAGGGCAAAATGTTCTCAAATGGGAGAGGGATGAGCAGAAGATCATTGTACACATTAGAACTAACGACATAGGAAGGGAAGAGAATGGCATTCTGAGGGTAGAATACAGGACGTTAGGCAGGAATTTAAAAAGGAGGTCCTCGAGGGGAATAATATGCCAATGACTTCTAGTGCTCCTCGCAAGTGAGTTTAGGAATAGGAGGATAGTGCGTGGCTCAGGATTTGGTGCAGTGGGGAAGAGTTCACATCATTGGATAATTGAAATCTGTATAACAAGAGCACCTTACACCTGAATTGGAAGGGCACTATTATGCTGACAGAGAGATTTGCTCAGGAGGATTTCGCTTTGATTTGTTTAGATATCCTACAATATGGAAACAGGCCCTTCAGCCCAACAAGCCACACCGACCCTCCGAAGCATCACCCACCCAGACCCATTCCCCTACCCTGCGTTTACACTGATTAATGTACCTATCACTAATGCACCTGGAGGAAACCCACAACGACACAGGGAGAATGCACAAACTCCACACAGTCGTCCGAGGCTGGAATTGAACCTGGGTCCCTGGTGCTGTGAGGCAGCAATGCTAACTGCTGAGCCACCGTATCGCCCCCTGCGTTACCGTGTCGGGGATTGAGAATGGTACAGTATGGAAAAGCAGCCAGTCGAACAGTCAGGGCAGGCAGAAACAGAGCAGAGAAAGGGGTCGGACTGAAATTAAACTGCATTTATTTCAAAGTAAGGGGCCTAACAGGGAAGGCAGATGAATGCGGGGCATGGTGAAGAACATGGACTAGGATTTCAAAGCAATTAAAGAGATTCAGCTCACGGATGAACAGGACTGTCAGCTAAATTTTCAAATTAAAATTGCTACGAGAAGGATAGAAGTGGGTTTTTCTGGGGAATGTGTGGTGGTGGCAAAAAACGAAGTGTTTTTGATAAGGGGTAGCATTACGGCTGTACTTAGGGCGGATATTCCTCGGAATATGTCTAGGAAGTTTAGTTGATTGGAACTAAGAAATAAGAAAAGGATGATGACATTATTGGGAATTTCCTATAAACTTTACGATAGTCAGTGGAAAATTGAGAAACAAATTTGTCAGGAGTTCTCAGCTACCTGCGAGAATAATAGAGTAGTTGTGGTAGAGGAATTTGGAGATGCCGGTGTTGGACTGGGCTGTACAAAGTTAAAAATCACACAACACCTGGTTATCGTCCAACAGGTTTAATTGAAAGCACACTAGCTTTAGGAGCGACGCTCCTTCATCAGGTGATAGTGTGGAAGCATTGAGGGATCTATGTACCTGGAGACCCAGATCCCTCTGTTCTTCCACACTGCCAAGCATCCTGTATTTAATCCTATATTCAGCATTCGAGTTACACCTTCCAAAATGCATCACTTCACATTTATCCAGGTTGAACTCCATCTGCCATTTCTCAGCCCAGCTCTGCATCCTGTCTATGTCGCTCTGCAGCCTGCAGTAACCCTCTATACTATCGATGACACCTTTGTGTCATCTGCAAATTTACTAACCCACCCCTCAACATCCTCATTCAAGTCATTTAAAAAAAAACTACAAAGAGCAGACGCCCAAGGACAGAGCCCTGCTGGATCCCACTCAAACTGACCTCCAGGCAGAATACAATCACTCTCTGCCTTCTGTCAGCCAGCGAATTCTGAATCCAGATAGCCAGATCTCCCTGTATCCCATACTTACTGACTTTATGAATGAGCCTACCATGGGGAACCCAATCAAATGTCTTGCTGAAGTCCATATATACCATATCCACTGCTCTACCATCGTCGACCTGTCTTGACACCTCCTCAAAGAACTCAATAAGATTTGTGATGCATGGTCTGCCCCTCACAAAGCCATGCTGACTGCCTTTAATCACACTAAGCTTGGCCAAATAATCATAAATCCTATCCCTCAGAATTCTTTCCAATACTTTGCTGATCACAGATGTAAGGCTGACTGGTCTGCAATTTCCACGGATGTCCCTATTACCCTTCTTGAAAAGAGGAACAACATTCGCCTCCTTCCAATCCTCTGGTACGACTCCTGTGGGGAGTGAGGAGGCAAATATCCTCGCCAGAGGCTTAGCGACCTCCTTTCTCGCTTCCCGGAGCAGTCTAGGATAAATCTAGTCTGGCCCTGGAGACTTATCGATCTTAATGTTTTCCAAAGTATCTAGCACATCAACTTCATCATTCTTGATCTGGTCAAGACTGAATCCCAGCTCCTCAAATTCTTCATTTACAACAAGTTCCCTTTCGTTGGTGTAAACCGAAGCAAAAAATAAAACTCATGTCGGGTTTCTCCTGTGTGCTCAGACTCCAACACAAGTTAATTCTGCTATCCCTGATCATTCTCTTATTCCTCACGTATGAGTAAAATACCTTTGGGTTCGCCCTGGCCCTTGTTGCCAAGCCTTTTTTGTGCCCCCTCCTGGCTTTCCTCAGTCCATTTCCGACCTCCTTTCTAGCAAGCCTGTTACACCACAAAGTTGTGCTAGATTCTTGTTTCCCCCACATTAAATAAGCTGCCTTCTTTGTTATGACGATAAGTTCATCTGTTATCATCATCCAAAATTCCTTAATCTTACCCCTTCTTACCTGTCTCAGAGGAACAAATTTGTGCATCACTCGCAATAACTGTACCTTAAATAGTCTCCACATATCTGCTGTGCCCTTTGTGTGGAACAATTGCCCCTAGTATGTACTTCCCAACTCCTGTCTGATAGCGTCATAATTTCATTTTCCCCAATTAAATCTCTTCCCTCGGTAACTTATCCTTTCACTCTCCAAGGCTATGCTAAATGTGAGGCATTTGTGATCACTTTCACAAAAGTGCTCTTCCACTGTGAGATCTGACACCTGCCCTGGCTCGTTGCCGAGCACCAAATCCAAAATGACCTCTACCCTTGTCGGTCTGTCTACATACTGAGTATGGAAACGCTCCTGAACACACATAGAACATAGAACTGACAGAAACGACTCCATCCAATCCATCTGCCCTTAGGAGGTTCCAGTCAATATTGGGAAAGTTGAAATCACCCATAACAACAACCCTGCTACTATTGCATTTTTCCAGAATCTGCTTGTCTATGAGGTCTTCAATCTCTCTATTGCTCTTAGGTGGTCTGTAGGAAACCCCCAATGCGGTGGCTGTTCCCTTGCTGTTCCTAACTTCCACCCATACTGACTCAGTAGACAAACTTTCCTCAACAACCTTCGTTTCTCTAGCTGTGATGCACTCTTTAATTAGCAATGCTAGAACCCCCTCCCTGTTCTTTTTAAACGTTCTAAACGCTGGAACATCAAGCAACCATTCCTGCACCTGTGAAACCCACGTCTCCGTTGTGGTCACAATGTCACAGCCCCAATACTGACCCATGCTCTAAGCTCGTCACTCTTATTTTGGACACTACTGCATTAAAGCAGACACTCTTTAACAAATCCCTTTGTTTCATCGCGTGAGAAAAATATCATAGATTCAGTATATCCTATCACTGTCACGTCTGCAACTGACCCCCTCTCATACATTTGGCTGTGATTCCCACCCCCCTGCCAAATTTGTTTAAACCCGCCTGAATAACACGAACAAATCTCCCACCCAGGACATTTCTGCCCCTCCAGTTCATGTACAGGTCCCATTTTCCATAGAAGGTATCCCAATGGTTTAGGTATCTGAAGCCTTTCACCCTGCACCAGGCTCGCAGCCATGTCTCAAGCTGCATTCGCTGACTGTTCCTCAATTCACTATCTCGTTGCACCAGTAGCAAACCTGAGATCACTACTATACTTGCCCTGCTCTTCAGCTTCCAACCTAACTCTCTGTCGTCACTTTTCAGATCTTCAATCCCTTTCCTGGCTATGTCATCGGTGCCAATATGTACTATGATTTCTGGCTGCTAGCCTCCTCCTTAAGAATCTTGTAACCCTATCGGCGACATCCCAGACCTTGGCACCAGGGAGGCAACATACCTTCCAGGAGTCCCGTTCCTGACCACAAAATCTCCTGTCAATCCGTCTAACTATTGAGTCCCATACCACTAGCGCTTTTCTATTTTCCCCCCTTCCCTTCTGAGCCATAGTGCCAGGCTCAGTGCCAGAGACCTCACAGCTATGGCTTTCCCCTGGTAGGCTGTCCCCACCAGCAGTGTCCAAAACGGTATACTTATTGCTGAGTGGAATGGCCACAGGGGATCCCCGCTCTGATCGTTGTATCCCTTTCCTCCCCCTGACAGTAACCCAGCTGTCCTTTGCCTGTGTCTGGGGAGTGACCACCTCCCTGTATATCCTCTCAATTTCACCCTCAGATGAGTAGTTCATCCAGCTCCAGCTCCAGTTCTCTAACTCGGTTTTTGAGGAGCTGGAGTTGGGTGCATTTCCCGCAGATTTAGTCAGCAGAGACATGTGAAGTGTCTCCCACCTGCCACATTCTGCAGAAGGAACATGCAACTGCCATAACATCCATATCCCGCTGCTCTGACAGCCCACACTGAACTAAACAAAGGAAGGGAAGGAAAAAAAGAGAACCCTGAAAACTTACCGAGTTTACAGACTCTTGGTAAGGTTAGAGGAGGTGGGTGGGAGGGAGGGCTTACAGTGCAGGGTCTCGGGTTAGATCGTACCCATTTAAAACCCTCCCAGAGGTCCTTCGCTCCTCCATCGCACCTCTCAGCAAATGGAGGCTCCGACGCCTTGAGTATATCTTTTAAACAGTGAGACTCACCTTCCCAGGAGTCCTTCACTCCGCCCTTGCACCTCTCGGCAAATGGAGGCCCCTACACCTGAAGTAAGTCTTTTCAACAGTTAGACTCACCTTCCCAGAAGTCCTTCGCTCCTCCCTCGCACCTCTCAGCAAATGGTAACGAGGGAGAGAATCGGAGAGATTAGCAAGGAAGCCTATGTGTGGAAACACAGGAGATGGGGTAGATACCAATCAAGTATTTTGCATTGGTATTTAATCTGGAGAAGGACATGGAAGACACAGAATGTGGTAAAATTGTCATCTTGAAAATATCCAAATGCAGAGGAGGAGGTGCTGAATGTCTTAAAAACTATAAAGGTGGATAAATTCCCAGAACCTGATCAGGTGTTACCCAGAAAACTGTGGGAAGCTAGGGAAATGGTATGCTGGGCCCCTTGCTGAGATATTTATATCATCAATTGTCACAGGTGAGGTGCTGGAAGACTGGAGATTGGCTGACGTGGTGCCACCATTGAGAAAAGGTGGTAAGAATAAAATCCAGGATATTGCCTGACATCAGTGGTGGGCATGTTGTTGGAGGGAATCCTGAGTGACAAGATTTACATGTATTTGGAAAGGAAAGGACTAATTAGAGATAGTCAACATGGCTTTGTGCGTGAGAAATCATGTCTCACAAACTTGACTAGGTTTTGTGATGAAGTCGCAAAGAAGATTGACTGGAGGACAGTGGTGGACATGGTCTTTACGGAATTCAGTAATGTCTTTGACATGGTTCCCCATGGTAGCCTGATTAGGAAGTTTAGATCACATGGAATACAGGGAGAACTAGCCATTTGGATAAATAACTGACTCGAAAGGAGCAGACAAAGGATAGTAGTAGAGAGTTGTTTTTCAGACTGGAGGCCTGTGAGCAGCGTTGTCCCACAAGGATTGATGCTGAGTTCATAGCTTTTCGTCATTTACATAAATGATTTGGATGTGACCAAAGGAGGTACAGATAAAAGGTTTGCAGATGACACCAGAATTGGAGGTGTAGAGAACAACGATGAAGGCGATCTCAGATTACAATCGGATCATGTTCAGATGTACCAATGGGCTGAGCAGTGGCAGATGGAGTTATTAAGATAAATGTGAGGTGCTGCACTTTGGAAAGGTAACAAGGGTATGAGGTTTTCACTTCATGGTAAGATTCTGGAGAGTGTTTCTGAACAAAGAGAAGTTGGAGTGCAGGTTGATAGTTCTTTCAATGTGAAATCGCAGGTAGATAGGATAGTGAAGAAGGCATTTGGTATGCTATCCTTTATTGGTCAAAGTATTGAGTATAGGCGTTGGAGGTCACGTTGTGTCTGTTCAGAACATTAATAATGCCTTTTCTGGAACATTGTGGGCAATTTTGCTAACACCCGCCCCCCATTCCTTTATTAGATGTATGTTTGCAAATCTGAAAGCGTACAGAAAAGAAAATTGGAAAGTTATACCTGGTGTCGGGGGGTGGCGCTCTTTTTCCGAGAGCTTTGGACGGTGAGGGAGATTTTACAGAGGTGTATAAGATACCCTTGAGTTTTATAATACCATGAGCGGCATGGATTTGGGTAAATAGTTTCTTTTTAACTGGGTGGGGAAGTCCAGAACTAGAGCACACAGACGTATGGTGAGAGGGACAAAATTTAAGTAGAACTAAGAGGCAAACTTTTCAGACAGAAGGTGTTGCATGTATGGAATGAGTTGCCAGAGGAAGTGATGGACACTGGTACAATTTCAGCATTTAAACTGAATCTGGATGGGTATCTGAATAGGAAGGGTTTACACGGATATGGGCCAGCTCTTGGCAAATGGAACTAGATTAGTTTAGGATATCTGTTCGGCATGGATGAGTTGGACTGAAAGGTCTGCTTCCGTGTTGTACATCTGTGTGACGCTTTGACTGTCTGCCTCCTGTCATTGAGAAGCATTTACAGTGAGCTGTGAGATCCCCAGGAAAACAAAGCCAGAGTCAGTCAGGCATTCGAACTTTGAATTTTGAAAGAGTGACCAGGGACTTGATTGCCTCTGCCTGACAATAGTGAAGTGTGGAACGTAAGGTAATCCATGAGGTAGATTCAAGTCATGAACTCTCATGATTTTAAATTAACCTGTGCTACCACATGGTTCTGGAAAATGTGAGTGTTGAAAAGGTCTTTTAACCCAGAGAGAGAAATCTAACGACTGTGCCACACAAGCCTTGAAGTTTCATTTTTCTAATCATATGCTTCTCTTCCTCCCATAGTTACTGCATTCAGCGAAAAAATGAAGAAGCATTCTTCAGAGCCATTTTCATTTTCAATCAGAAAGTTCTTCACAACATGATCTGTGCAGAATACACAGAGAGTAGTGAGAGTTTACATATATGTACATTATTTTCCCACGAGACCTGCATCAAAGATGTAGAAGTCTTACGAAGATTACAGCAGTCCTTCCAATTTGTTAAAAAATCTTCATTAAATTTCCAGAAGGAATCTCTAGCCTGCTGAAATGTCGAACTTCCGATAAAATCCGTTCATGTGAACATTTCACAGAATTATGTGATTTGTCTTTGGTACCAGTACAACTGCAAGCCTTTAACCCATTATTAATGAAAAGATCTGTCTTCCCTCTCCTTAAATTTACTCAGTGCCCCAGGATCTAACATATATTCCACAGACTTAAGACCCTTTGCGGGAAGAAAATTCTTGTCATCTCAGTTTTAAATCTACTATCACTTAAACTAAAACAGTGACTTTTCATTCCACATTGCCCCACATGAAGAAAACATCCTAACTGTCTGTTTTCTGAATTATCAAGTCAACTCTCAAAGATCAAAGAACTAATACTTTTGGCAGATGCCTATGATGACCGTTACAAGTGAGGTCTTGGTCATGTGGGAATTCACAAAGAGATTCGAGGGACAGAGAATATGGGGATGGAACGAGTTCGAGGGAGCAAATGGAAGGATGCAAAAGTCATAAATCTGAAAGTCCTGTACTTAGGATTATAAAAATAAATTAACGCATCAGTCGAAATAATGGTAGACACACAAAAGCTCATGTTTGGAGTTTCATTGGGGCACTTATTGAAGTGCTGGAAAATCGAAGTAATCCTCAGGTAAAAGTGAATCTGGAAATGAAATGGATATTTAATGAATACGCGTGTTATGCAGGGCACATTCTTCCTCACCCACTGATAAAATGATTCAGAAGAATGAAAGTGTTGTGTCTTTTATTTCAATGGAAGTCGACTTTCTTCATTCCTCAAACCAAGAGCACCTGTAACGATTGGAAAATATCAGACATGGGATGGCACAGTCCAGGAGTGATCCCATAACTTAAAAAGGAATGGCCTAGAGTCTGCTGTAAAGAGGATGAAGAAGCAGAGAGGAGGAGCAATAAGGTGATTGTCACAGCTTCAGTTTTATACAGAAACATGATGATTTGAGGAGCATTCAGGGTACAGGGCTGTTACTGAAGTGTCAGATAAAGGTGACTCTGGTCGAACCACAACATTAAGATTCTCATGGACAGTGCTGAGGAGGTTCCACACAGTCCATCACTTTGCAGAAAATTGTATCTGATTGGGGCAGCTGGGACTGGCTTGCTTGGAAGCTGCTCTAAAATGAGTTTTGGTGACTACATTATCAAATCTTAAGTCCTCAAAGATAGGACCTATAATTGTACTGGACTCTGTCGCTGAAATTTGTGTGCCTCATGCTGAGTGGCTTGTCTGGCAGCTGTGTCCGGTTAATGTGTTAGGTCAATCACTGCTATATCTGTTTATTCATCTGTGAGCATACTTATGTTCACCACGATTTGCATGTGAATTTATGTTGGATTTTGGTTTCATGTTCATTGTATGCATTTCATATTGTGTTCTTGAGTGACTTCAAATCTTTTCATTTTTTTGACGTCTGATTCATTTGCAATATTCGGTGATATCGGAGCTCTCCAGATTAGATTTATGATCATTTTGAAATCTGGGATTCAGTCTTTAATCCAACTCAGTCTATCTTTCTTGCTGTCTCCCGATAGCCATTGCTCCCTTCAGCCCTTAGAATAGAATTAACTCCGTCTTGAAAACATTCAATGTTTTAGTCACACACTCTTCCTGTGGCAGAGAGTTCCAGAGGCCCACCACACTCGGTGAAGAATCTTCCTTTCACCTCAGTCCTCTATGTGCTCAGAGTGTGACCACAGGTTCATAACTCTCCTTTAATAGGAACATTCTTCTTATTCTTGCACTATATGGTCTTTTTAGAACTGTTGAGTTTTAAGTATAATTTTGGTGAATTATATAGGTATAACACGCTCTGTCATTGTTGGTACCTACCATTTAATGACCCAGTATGTCTTCATAATTCAGCACTGCCATCCCAGGAGTCAATCTGGTAAATTCTGATTACATTTCCAAAACTGCACTTACTATTCCAGACGTGGTCTCACCAAAGTGCAAAATAATTGCAACACATTTTCCCTTCTGCACCAGTTCTAGTTTAATAACAGACTACATACAGCAGGGCTAACCAAATTGTATCCAGTACTGTAAATGTACCCTTAATAATAAGCTGTTCAGCCTCCCAAAATGTCTCCACTCCAAAACTGAATTTCTGAAAAATTAAGGCAAACATGTTAAACTTCTTCTTCATCATCCAGTCGACCGATGGTGCAACTTTGAAGAAATATGCACCTGGACACATCGGTCACTCTGTTCGACACCAATCGCCAGTTCCTTGCCGTTAACCCTGCAAGTCCTCTCAAAGTCTGTGGCACAGACTGTGCACAAACCTGCACAGATGCTCTTTTCGTTCTCAACTCTCCTATTGAATATTATCCTGTTCTAGTTCTCTAACTTTATGCACGAGTTCTCTAACTTAGTGGTCCTGGCACCAATTGTCCAATTATTGATGCCCTGTATCAATCCTCTCATTTAGGGGTTCCCTGGTACAATTTTTGTGACGTTAGTGGTGAGCTGAACAGAATCTCCAATTTACAAATATTAGTGATGACCCAGCCCAATTGTCCCATTTAGCGGAGACCTACTCTGACTCTCCCATTCAGTATTGACCAACGGCAATTCTCCTTCTTAGTGCCACACTGCACCAATTCTCCCAATTTATCCTACTCTGCACCAATTCTCCACTTACTGATTCAATGGCCCATTTCTCCCATTAAGTGCAACAATTTCCCATTTCTCCCATTTAGTGGGACACCACCAGAATTCTCCCGCTTAGTGCTACACCATCCCAATTCTCTCATTTATGTCTACATGCCTGAAGTCTCCCATTTTGTGCGACATGCCCCCTACTATTTAGTGCTACACAGTCCAATTGCCCCATTGAATGCGACAATGCCAAAACTCTCCCATTTGCTGCTGCACTGGCCAAAATTCTCCCATTTAGTTCTAAATTAACCAAATTCTCCCATTTAGTGCGACATTGCCCAAATTCTCCCATATAGAGTTGAACTGTTCCAATTCTCCCATTTCATGCTACACTGCCACACCTCACACACTTAGTGCGACATTTTCCCACTTATCCCATTTAGCGTCAACCTGCCCCATTCTCCCTTTTTGTGTGACACTTTCCCAATTCTCCCATTTAGTGCTACATTGCACCAAGTCTCAGTATTGATTATTGTCTTGCCCAAATTCTCTCTTTTACTCTGCTACACATCTTCAACACAATGTGATCTGCTCAATGTTTTTTAAAATTTAATGGTGCCCTATGTGGAGTGCTCCTTTGCAACATTTCTCCGACTTACAGATTCCATGCCTGTGTTATCCCATTCATCTGTACGATTGTTACCATCCTGCACCAATTTTCTCATTGACTGATGCCATGTAGCCTTTCTCCAATTCACTGTTGCCCCACACCAGTTCCCCCATTTCCTGATGTCCTCAAGAAGATTCTTGCCTCAGTGTTGCCCTACACCATATATTAGTGATGCCCCAGCCGAATTGCTTCATTTAGGTGTACCCTGCTCTCATTCTCCCATTCATGATTGACATTCCCCAATTCTCCCATTTACTGTTGAACTGCACCCATTCTCCCATTTCATCTTATTCTGCGCCATTTCTCATGTTGAATGCTACATGCACCAATTCTCCCATTTTGTGCTACACTGCCCCAATTCTCACTTTTCGTGCCAGATGTCACGAATTCTGGCGTCACCCATATCAAAATCTCAAAACTGAAATGGCACCAATCCTGCCTTTCCTGGCGAAATGTACCAACCCTTCCAATCAGTTATTCCGTCTTACACATTTCCCACAGAATGGTGCCCTGCTGACATTGTTTTAATTTAGTGGTGCCCTGCATGGAATCTCCACTTTACTGCTCCTTTGCAACACTTCTTCGACTTAAGGATTCCATGACTGTCTTCTCCCATTTACACGTGCCTTTCTTACCACCCTGCACCAATTCTCTTATTTACTGATGCCATGCACCAATTCTCCAATTCACTGTTGTACAACACCATTTCTGCCATTTCCTGATGTCGGAAACAAGTTCTCCACTCAGTTTTGCCCTGCACCAAATATTGGCTATTTCCCAGCCCAATTGTCCCATTTAGGGGTGCGCTACTCAAATTCTCCCATTCAGTATTGACCTTCCTCAATTCTCTCATTAAGTGCTTCACTGCACACGTTCTCCCATTTCATCCTATTCTGTATCAATTTTCCCATTTAATGCTACACACTCCAATTCTCCCATTTAGTGCCACACCGCCCCAATTGTCGCATTTAGTGTCAGAAATCTCTAATTTTGGTCTCACCTATCCCAAATTCCCAACACCAATCCTGCACAAATCCTGCCTTTTTTGGTGAATTGTACCAACTCTCCCATTTAGATATTCCGTCACACACATTTCCCACATCATGGTTCTCAGCTCAAATTGTTTTCATTTCGTGGTGGCCTGCATCGAATCTCCACTTTACTGCTCCTTTGCATAATTTCTCCCACTTACAGATTCCATGCTGTTTACACGTGCTCTTATTACTACATAGAACATAGAACAGTGCAGCACAGAACTGGCCATTCAGCCCACGATGTTGTGCCGACCATTGATGCTCATGTGAGGTAAACCTAATGTACGAACCCTTACATTTTTGTGACCATATGCATGTCCAGTAGTCTCTTAAATATCCCCAATGACCTCACTTCCACAACTGCTGCTGGCAACGCAATCCATGCTCTCTCAACTCTCTGCGGAAAGAACCCGCCTCTGACATCCCCTCTATACTTTCTGCCAAACACCTTAAAACTATTACACCTCGTGTTAACAATTTCTGCCCTGGGAAAATGTTTCTGGCTATCAACTCTATCTACGCCTCTCATTATCTTGTACACCTCAATTAGGTCCCATCTCTTCCTTCTTTTTTCCAATGAAAAACGTCCGAGCTCAGTCAATCTCTCTTCAGAAGATAAGCCCTCCATTCCAGGCACTCAGGAAACCTCTTCTGAACCCTCTCCAAGCATCCACATCTTTTGTATAATACGGTGACCAGAACTGGACACAGGATTCCAAGTGCGGTCTAACCAAAGTTTTATCGAGCTGCAACAAGATCTCACGGCTCTTAAACTCAATCCCCCATTAATGAAAGCCAACACACCATATGCTTTCTTAACAACCCTGTCTACCTGGGTTGCAATTTTAAGGGATCTATGTACCTGCACGCCAAGATCCCGCTGTTCCTCCACACTGGCAAGAATCCTATCTTTAATCCTGTATTCAACTTTCAAGTTTGACCTTCCAAAATGCATCACTTCACATTCATCCAGGTTGAACTCCATATGCCACTTCTCTCAGCCCATCTCTGTATCCTGTCAGTGTCATGCTGCAGCCTAGAGCAGTCCTCCGCACTGTCAACGACACCTCCAACCTTTGTGTCATCTGCAAACTTGCTAACCCATCCTACAATCTCCTCATCCAAGTCATTAATAAAAATTACAAAGAGTAGATGCCCAAGAACAGAGCCCTGTAGAACACCACTCACCACTGACTTCCAGGTAGAATATTTTCCTTCCACTGCCACTCGCTGTCTTCTGTCGACCAACCAATTCTGTATCCAGACAGCTAAATTTTCCAGTATCCCATTCCTCCTGACCTTCTGAATGAGCCTACCATGGGGAACCTTATCAAATGCCTTACTGAAGTCCACATACACACCATCCACCACTCGCTCTCATCAACTTGTGTAGTTACATCCTCAAAAAACTCAAAAAGATTTGTGAGGCATGACCTGTCCCTCACAAAGCCGTGCTGAATGCTTTTAATCAAGCCATGCTCTTCCAGACGGTCATAAATCCTATCCCTCAGAATACTTTCTCACACCTTGCACACAACAGACGTGAGACTGACTGGTCTGTAATTGCTGGGGATATCCCTATTTCCTTTCTTGAAGAGAGGAATTACATTTGCTTCCCTCCAATCCTCAGGTACGCCTCCAATGGAGAGCGAGGATGCAAAGCCCTTCACAAGCGGTGAAGCAATCACATTTCTCTCTTCCCAAAGCAGCCGAGGATAAATCTGGTCTGGCACTGGTGACTTGTCAATCTTAATGTTTGTCAAAATTTTCAACACATCAGCTTCCTCAATCTCTATCCGTTCCAGCATGCCAACCTGCTCCTCAATGGTTTCATTCACTGCAAGGTCCTTTTCTTTAGTAAAGACAGAAGCAAAAACTCTCAATTTGGGATTCCCTACCTCCTCAGAGTCTATACACAAGTTCCCTCTGCTATCCCTGATCGGCCCTACTCTTTCTTTGATCATTCTCTTATTCCTCACATTTGTGTAAAATGACTTTGGATTCTCCCTAATCTTTCTTGCCAATCCTTATTCGTGCCCCCTCCTGTCTCTCCTCAGACCATTTTTTAGCTCCTTTCTCGCCTGTCTGTAATCCTCTAGAGCTGAGCAAGACTCTTGCCTCGTCCACCTTACGTCAGCTGCCTTCTTTCTTTTGATGAGAAGTTCCTCCGCTCTCGTCATCCAAGGTTCCTTTATCTTACCCCTTCTTGCCTGTCTCAGAGGAACACATTTATGCATCATTCGCAACAACTGTTCCTTAAACAGTCTCCACATGTCTATAGTGCCCTTTCCATGGAACAATTGCTCCCAGTCCATGCTTCCAAACGCACGTCTGAGAGTATCATAGTTTCCTTTTCCCAATTAAATATCCTCCCATTGTGCCTGCTTCTCTCCTTCTCCATAGCTATGTAGAATGTGAGGCAGTTGTGGTCACTATCACCAAAATGCTCTCTCACCGCAAGATCTGACATCTGCCCCGGCTCATTGCTGAGCACCAAATCCAAAATGGCCTCTCCCCTTGTCGGCCTGTCAACGTACTGAGTTAGGAAACCCTCCTGAACACACCTTACAAAAACAGCTGCTTCCAAACCATCTACTTGAAGAAAGTTCCAATCAGTATTGGAAAAGTTAAAGTCACCCATTACAACAACCCTACTACATTCACACTTTTCCAAAATCTGCCGACCTATGCTTTCTTCAATCTGCCAGTTCTCATATTTACTGATGCCATGCACCAATTCTCCAATTCACAGATGCCCAGCACCAATTCCTCCATTTCCTGATGTCTGAAACAAGTTCTCCACTCAGTGTTGCCTTGCACCAAACACTGGCCATTGCTCCACACCAATTGTCCCAGTTGGGGGTGCGCAACTCGAATTCTCCCATTCAGTATTGACCATCCTCAGTTCTCCCATTTGGTGCTACACTGCAACCATTCTCCGATTTCCCCATATTCTGCACCAATTCTCCCAGTTCATGCTGCACGCTCCAGTTCTCCCATTTAGTGTCAGAATTCTCTAATTTTGACATCACCAATATGAAATTGCCAAAACTGATCCTGCATGAATCCTGCCTTTTCTGGTGAACTGTACCAAATCTTCTATTCAGTTATTCTGTGATACACATATTCTCCATAATGGTGCGCTGCTGAAATCAATTAGTTGTGCCCTGCATGGAATCTCCACTTTACTGCTCTTTTGCAACTTTTCTCTGATTTACGGATTCCATGCCTGTGTTTGCACATTTACATGTGCTCTTATTACCACCCGGCACTAATTCTCAATTCATTTTTGCCCAACGCCCATTTCCCCATTTTCTGATGTCCTGAAGGAAGTTCTCCACCCAGTGTTGCCCTGCACGAAATATTGGCGATGATCCCAGCCCAATTGTCCCATTTCGGGGTGCGCTACTCTCGTTCTCCCATTCAGTATGTTCTTATTGCTACCCTGCATCAATTCTCTTATTTACTGATGTCATGCACCAACTCTCTAACTCAGTTGCACACACCACCAGTTTCCCAGTTTCCTGATGCCCGATATCAAATATTAATGATGGCCCAGCCTAATTGTCCCATTCAATATTGAACTTCCCCAAATCTCGTATTTAGTGCAACACTGCATCCATTCTCCCTTTTCACCCTATACTGCACCAATTCTCACATTTTGGGCAAGACACTCCTAATTCTCCCATTGAGTGTGAAAATGCCCCAATTCTTGTTTCTCGTGCCAGAGCTCTCTTATTTTGGCAGCACCTCCATCAAATTCCCAAAACCGATCCTGCATCAATCCTGCCGTTTCTGGCGAAGTGTACCAACTCTTCCATTCAGTTATTCCGTGACACATATTTTCCACTTAACGTTGCCCTGCACAAAATGGTTTCATTTAGTGGTGCCTTGCATGGAAGCGCAACTTTGCTGCTCTTTTGCAAATTTTCTCTGACTTGCAGATTCCATGCCCGTGTTCACCCATTTACATGTGCTCTTATTACCTCCCCACAACAATTCTCTTATTTACTGATGCCATGCACCAATTCTCCAATTCACTGTTGTCCGACAGCAATTGTGACATTTCATGATGTCTGAGAGAAGGTCTCCACTCAGTTTTGACCTGCGCCAAATATTGGTTATTTCCCCAGCCCAATTGTCCCATTTAGGGGTGCGCTACTACAATTCTCCCATTCAGTATTGACCTTCCTCAATTCTCCCATTTAATGCAACACTGCACCCGTTCTCCCATTTCATCCTATTCTGCACCAATGTTCCCATTTAATGGTAAACGCTCTAATTCTCCCATTTAGTGCCACACTGCCCTAATTGTGGCATTTAGTGTCAGAATTCTCTAATTAAGGCGTTATCTATATAAACTTCCAAAAAAGGATCCTGCACAAATCCCGCCTTTTCTGGTGAACTGTACCAAATCTTCCAATCAGTTATTCTGTGACACACATATTCTACATAATGGTGCCCTGCTCAATTCGTTTTCACTTAGTTGTACCCTGCATGGAATCTCCACTTTACTGCTCTTTTGCAACTTTTCTCTGATTTACAGATTCCATGCCTTATCGTGCTCTTATAACCACCCTGCACCAATTCTCCAATTCACTTTCTCCCAACGCCAATTTTCCCATTTCCTGATATCCTGAAGCAAGTTCTCCACTGCACGAAATATTGGCAATGGTCCCCACCCTATTGTCCCATTTAGGGGTGCACTACTCTAATTTTCACATTCAGTATGCTCTTATTGCTGCCCTGCACCAATTCTCTTATTTACAGATGTCATGCACCAATTCTCACACTAACTCACGTCCAATACCAATTTCCCAGTTTCATGATGCCTTATATCAAATACTAATGATGGTCCAGCCTAATTGTCACATTCAGTATTGAACTTCCCCAAATATCGTATTTAGTGCAACACTGCATCTATTCTCCCATATCACCCTATACTGCACCAATTCTCTCATTTCGCGCTAGAATGCCTTAATTCTCCCATTTAGTGTGAAACTGCCCCAATTCTTGATTCTATTGCAAGAACTCTCTTACTTTGGCAGCACCTACATCAAATTCCCAAAACCGATCCTGCATCAATCCTTCCATTCCTGGCGAACTCTACCAATTCTTCCATTGAGTTATTCCATGCGGCACATTTTGCACATATTGTTGCCCTGCACAAAATGGTTCCATTTAGTGGTGCCCTGCATCGAATCTCCACTTCATTGCTCTTTTGCAACTTTTCTCCGACTTGTGATCCATGCCTGTGTTCGCTCATTTACACGTGCTCTTATTACCACCCTGCACCAATTCTCTTATTTACTGATGCCATGCACAAATCCTCCAGTTCGCTCTTGTCCAACACCAATTCCGCCATTTCCTGATGTCTGAAACATGTTCTCCACTCAATGTTGACTTGCACCAAACACTGGCCATTGCCCCAGGCCAATTGTCCCATTTAGGGGTGCGCTATTCTAAATCTCCCATTCAGTATCGATCATCCCCATCTCTCCCATTTGGTTCTACACTACACCCATTTTGCAATTTCCACATAGTCTGCACCAATTCTTTCATTTAAAGTTCCATGCTCCAATTCTACCATTTAGTGTCAGAATTCTCTAATTTTGGCATCACCTATATGAAATTGCCAAAACTGTTCCTGCATCAATCCTGCCTTTTCTGACTAATTGTACCAACTCTTCCATTCAAGTTGTTCCGTGACACACATTTTCCACAGAATGCTGCCCTGCACAAAATGGTTCCATTTAGTGGTGCCTTGCATGGAATCTCCACTTTACTGCTCTTTTGCAGCTTTTCTCTGACTTGTGATACATGCCTGTGTTCTCCCATTGACATGAGCACTTATTACCACCACACACCAATTCTCTTATTTACTGATGCCATGCACCAATTCTCCAAATTACTGTTGTCTAACATCAATTCCACCATTTCTTGATGTCTGAAACAGGTTCTGCACTCAGTTTTGTCCTGCACACAATATTGGCTATTTCCCCAGCTCAATTGTCCCATTTAGGGATGCAGTATTCGAAATCTCCAATTCAGTATTGACCTTCCACAAGTCTCCCATTTAGTGCCACACTGCCCCAATTGTCGCATTTAGTGTCAGAATTCTCTATTTTTGGCGTTACCTATGTAGCATTCCCCAAACCGATCCTGCACAAATCCCGCCTTTTCTGGTGAACTGTACCAAATCTTCCATTCAGTTTTTCTGTGACACACATATTCTACATAATGGTGCCCTGCTCAATTCATTTTCAGTTAGTTGTGCCCTGCATGGAATCTCCACTTTACTACTCTTTTGCAACTTTTCTCTGATTTACAGATTCCATGCCTTATGGTGCACTTATTACCACCCGGCACTAATTCTCCAATTCACTTTTTCCCAACGCCAATTTCCCCACTTCCTGATATCCTTAAGCAAGTTCTCCACACAGTGTTGCCCTGCACGAAATATTGGCAATGATCCCAGTCCTATTGTCCAAATTAGTGGTGCGCTACTCTAATTTTCCCATTCAGCATGCTCTTATTGCTACCCTGCACCAATTCTTTTATTTACTGATGTCATGCACCAATTCGCCCACTAACTCGATGCCAACGCCAATTTCCCAGTTTCCTGATGCCCTATATCAAATATTAATGATGGCCCAGCCTAACTGTCCCATTCAGTATTGAACTTCCACAAATCTCGTATTTAGTGCAACGCTGAATCCATTTTCCCATTTCACCCTATACTGCACCAATTCTCTCATTTTGGGCTAGACTCTCCTAATTCTCCCATTGAGTGTGGAACTGTCCGAATTCTCGCTTCTAGTGCCAGAACTCTCTAACTTTGGCAGCACCTCCATCAAATTCCGAAAACCGATCCTGCATCAATTCTGCCATTTCTGGCGAACACTACCAATTCTTCCATTGAGTTATTCCATGAGGCACATTTTGCACACAATGTTGCCCTGCACAACATGGCTCCATTTCGTGGTTCCCTGCATCGAATCTCCACTTCATTGCTCTTTTGCACCTTATTTCTGACTTGCGGATTCCATGCCTGTGTTCACTCATTTACATGTGCTCTTATTACCACCCTGCACCAATTCTCTTCTCTACTCTTGCCACGCACCGAATCATCAATTCACTGTTGCCCAATACCAATTCCGCCATTTCCTGATGTGTGAAACAAGTTCTACACTCAATGTTGACTTGCACCAAACACTGGCCATTGCCCCAGTCCAATTGTCCCATTTAGGGGTGCGCTATTCTTATTCTCCCATTCAGTATCGATCATCCCCATCTCTCCTATTTGGTGCTACACTGCACCCATTCTCCGATTTGCTCATACTCTGCACCAATTCTCCCATTTAATGTTACATGCTCCAGTTCTACCATTTCGTGTCAGAATTCTCTTCTTTTGGCAGCACATATATGAAATTGCCAAAACTGTTCTTGCATCAATCCTGCCTTTTCTGATTAATTGTACCAACTCTTCCATTCAAGTTATTCCGTGACACACATTTTCCACATAATGTTGGCCTGCACAAAATGGTTCCATTTAGTGGTGCCCTGCATGGAATCTCCACTTTACTGCTCTGTTGCAGCTTTTCTCTGACTTGCGGATTCCATGCCTGTGTTCTCCCATTTACATGAGCACTTATTACCACCACACACCAATTCTCTTATTTACTGATGCAATGCACCAATTCTCCAATTCACTGTTGTCTAACATCAATTCCACCATTTCTTGATGTCTGAAACAAGTTCTCCACTCAGTTTTGCCCTGCACCCAATATTGGCTATTTCCACAGCTCAATTGTCACTTTGAGTGGTGCGCTAATCGAATTCTCCAATTCAGTATTAACCTTCCACAATTCTCCCATTTAGTGCCACGCTGCCCCAGTTGTCGCATTTAGTGTCAGAATTCTCTAATTTTGGCGTTACCTATATAAAATTCCCAAAACCGATCCTGCACAAATCCCGCCTTTTCTGGTGAACTGTACCAAATCTTCCATTCAGTTATTCTGTAACACACATATTCTACATAATGGTGCCCTGCTCAATTCGTTTTCAGTTAGTTGTGCCCTGCATGGAATGTCCACTTTACTGCTCCTTTGCAACTTTTCTCTGATTTACGGATTCCATGCATTATGGTGCTCTTATTACCAACCTGCACTAATTCTCCAATTCACTTTCTCCCAACGCCAATTTCCCCATTTCCTGATATCCCGAAGCAGGTTCTCCACACAGTGTTGCCCTGGACGAAACATTGGCAATGGTCCCAGCCCTATTGTCCCATTCAGGGGTGCGCTACTCTAATTTTCCCATTCAGTATGCACTTATTGCTACCCTGCACCAATTCTATTCTTTACTGATGTCATGCACCATTTCTCACACTATCTCGTGCCCAACACCAGTTTCCCAGTTTCCTGATGCCCTATATCAAATATTAATGATGGCCCAGCCTAATTGTCCAATTCAGTATTAAACTTCCCCAAATCTCGTATTTCGTGCAACACTGCATCCATTCTCCCATTTCACCCTATACTACACCAATTATCTCATTTCGGGCTCGACTGCCCTAATTCTACCATTGAGTGTGAAACTGCCCCAGTTGTTGCTTCTAGTGCCAGAACTCTCTAACTTTGGCAGCACCTCCACCAAATTCCTAAAACCGATCGTGCATCAATCCTGCCATTTCTGGCAAACTCTACCAATTCTTCCATTGAGTTATTCCATGAGGCAAATTTTGCACATAATGTTGCCCTGCAAAAAATAATTCCATTTAGTTGGGCCCTGCATAGAATCTCCACTTCATTGCTCTTTTGCAACTTTTCTCTGACTTGTGGATTCCATGCCTGTGTTCGCTCATTTACATGTGCTCTTATTACCACCCTGCCCCAATTCTCCTATTCACTGATGCCATGCACCGATTCTCCAATTCACTGTTGCCCAACACCAATTCCACCATTTCCTGATGTCTGAAACAAGTTCTACAGTCAGTGTTGACTTGCAACAAAAACTGGCCATTTCCCCAAGCCAATTGTCCCATTTAGGGGTGCGCTATTCTTATTCTCCCATTCAGTATCAAACATCCCCATCTCTCCCATTTGGTGCTACACTGCACCCATACTCCAATTTCCTCCAATTCTTCCATTTAATGTTACATGCTCCAATTCGACCATTTAGTGTCAGAATTCTCTAATTTTGGCATCACCTACATGAAATTGCCAAAACTGTTGCTGCATCAATCCTGCCTTTTCTGACTAATTGTACCGACTCTTCCATTCAAGTTATTCCGTGACACACATTTTCCACATAATGTTGCCCTGCACAAAAGGGTTCCATTTAGTGGTGCCCTGCATGGAATCTCCACTTTTCTGCTCTTTTGCAGCTTTTCTCTGACTTGCAATCCATGCCTGTGTTCTTCCATTCACATGTGCTCTTATTACCACCACACACCAATTTTCTTATTTACTGATTCCATGCACCAATTCTCCAATTCACTGTTGTCCAACATTAATTCCGCCATTTCCTGATGTCTGAAACAAGTTCTCCACTCAGTTTTCTCCTGCACCCAATATTGGCTATTTCCCCAGCCCAATTGTCCCATTTAGTGTTGCGCTACTCGAATTCTCCAATTCAGTATTGACCTTCCACAATTCTCCAATTTAGTGCCACACTGCCCCAATTGTCGCATTTAGTGTCAGAATTCTCTAATTTTGGCGTAACCTATATAAATTCCCAAAAGCGTTCCTGCACAAATCCCGCCTTTTCTGGTGAACTGTACCAAATCTTCCATTCAGTTTTTCTGTGACACAAATATTCTACATAATGGTGCCCTGCTCAATTCGTTTTCAGTTAGTTGTGCCCTGCATGGAATCTCCACTTTACTACTCTTTTGCAACTTTTCTCTGATTTACACATTCCATGCATTATGGTGCTCTTATTACCACCCTGCACTAATTCTCCAATTCACTTTTTCCCAACACCAATTTCCCCATTTCCTGAAGCAAGTTCTCCAGACAGTGTTGCCCTGCACGAAATATTGGCAATGTTCCCAACCCTATTGTCCCATTTAGGGGTGCGCTACTCTAATTTTCCCATTCAGCATGCTCTTATTGCTACCCTGCACCAATTTTTTTATTTACTGATGTCATGCAACAATCCTCCCACTAACTCACGCCCAACACCAATTTCCCAGTTTCCTGATGCCCTATATCAAATATTAATGATGGCCCAGCCTAATTGTCCCATTCAGTCTTGAACTTCTCCAAATCTCGTATTTACTGCAACTTTGCATCCATTCTCCCATTTAACCCTATACTGTACCAATTATCTCATTTCGGGCTAGACTGCCCTAATTCTGCCATTGAGTGTGAAACTGTCCCAGTTGTTGCTTCTAGTGCCAGAACTCTCTAACTTTGGCAGCACCTCCATCAAATTCCGAAAACCGATCCTGCATCAGTCCTGCCATTTCTGGTGAACTCTACAAATTCTTCCATTGACTTATTCCATGAGGCACATTTTGCACAAAATGTTGCCCTGCACAAAATGGTTCTATATAGTTGCGCCCTGCATCGACTCTCCACTTCATTGCTCTTTTGCAACTTTTCTCTGACTTGTGGATTCCATGCCTGTGTTCGCTCATTTACACGTGCTCTTATTACCACCCTGCACCAATTCTCTTACTTACTGATGCCATGCACCAATTCTCCAAATCACTGTTGCCCAACACCAATTCCACCACTTCCTGATGTCTGAAACATGTTCTCCACTCAGTGTTGACTTGCAACAAACACTGGCCATTTCCCCAGGCCAATTGTCCCACTTTGGTGTGCGCTATTCATATTCTCCCATTCAGTATCGATCATCCCCATCTCTCCCATTTGGTGCTACACTGCACCCATACTCCAATTTCCTCATAATCTGCACCAATTCTTCCATGTAATGTTACATGCTCCACTTCTACCATTTAGTGTCAGAATTCTCTAATTTTGGCATCACCTGTATGAAATTGCCAAAAGCGTACCTTCATCAATCCTGCCTTTTCTGACGAATTGTACAAACTCTTCCATTCCGTGACACACATTTTCCACGTAATGTTGCCCTGCACAAAATGGTTCCATTTAGTGGTGCCCTGCATTGAATCTCCACTTTCCTGCTCTTTTGCAGCTTTTCTCTGACTTGTGATCCATGCCTGTGTTCTCCCATTTACATGTGCTCTAATTACCACCACAAACCAATTCTCTTGTTTACTGATGCCATGCACCAATTGTCCAATTCACTGTTGTCCAACATCAATTCCACCATTTCCTGATGTCTGAGACAAGTTCTCCACTCAGTTTTGTACTGCGCACAATATTGGCTATTTCCCCAGCCCAATTGTCCCATTTTTGGGTGCGCTACTTGAATTCTTCAATTCAGTGTTGACCTTCCACATTTCTCCCATTTAGTGCCACACGGCCCCAATTGTCGTATTTAGTGTCTGAATACTCTACTTTTGGCGTTAGCAATATAAAAATCCCAAAACCGATCCTGCACAAATCCTGCCTTTTTTTGGTGAATTGTACCGACTCTCCCATTTAGATATTCCGTGACACCCATTTCCCACATCATGGTTCTCAGCTCGAATTGTTTTAATTTCGTGGTGGCCTGCATCGAATCTCCACTTTGCTGATCCTTTGCAAAATTTCTTTAAGTTACCCATTCCATGCCTGTGTTCTCCCATTTACAAGTGCTCTTATTACTTCCGTGCGTCAATTCTCATATTTACTGATGCCATGCACCAATTATCCATTTCACCGTTGCCCAGCACCAATCGCACCATTTCCTGATGTCCTGAATCAGTTCTCCACTGAGGTTTGCCCTTCACTAAATATTAGTCATGCTCCAGCCCATTATCCCATTCAGCAGTGCGCTACTCCAATACTCCCAAATTTGCACCAAATTCTCTCGAACACTACCACACATCTGCAACACAATGGTGCCCAGCTCAATTTTTTTTCCATTTAGTGGTGCTCTGCGTGGAATAAAGTACAGCTCCTTTGCAACATTTCACCGAGTTAGGGATTGCATGCCTGTGTTCTACCATTTACATGTCCTCTTATTACTATCCTGCACCAATTTTCTTATATACTGATGTCATGCACCAATTCTCCAATTCTTTGTTGCCCAACACCAATTCCCCCATTTCCTGATATCCTGTACATGTTTTCCATGCAGTGTTGCCCTGCACCAAATACTCGTCATTGTCCCAGCCAAATATCCCATTTTGTGGTCCGCCAGTCTAATTCTCCCATTCAGTCCTGACTTTTTACAATTCTCCCATTTAATGCAACATTGCACCGATTCTCCCATTCAATGCTACACATTCCAATATTTCCATTTAGTGCCACACTTCCCCAAGTCTCGCACCTAGCGTCAGAATTCTCTAATTTTGGCGTCACCTATATCTAATTGCCAAAGCTGATCCCGCCTTTTTTTGGTGAACTGCACCAACCCTCTCATTTAGTTATTATGTGACTTACATTTTCCACATAATGGTGTCCTGATGAATTTGTTTTCATTTAGTGGTGCCCTGCATCGATTTCCACTTTACTGTTTCTTTACATAATTTCTCCGACTTACGGATTCCAATGTTGTCCTACACCATATATTAGCGATGCTCCAGCCTACTTGTTCCATTTAGGAGTGGTCGACGCTAATTCTCCTATTTATAAGTGTCATTCTCCAATTCTCCCATTACGTGCTACGCTGCCCCAATTATCATATTTAGTGTCAGAAGTCTTTAATTTTGACGCCACCTATAACAACTTCCCAATAACAATCCTGCACAAATCCCACCATTTGTGGTGAACTGTACCAGCTTGTCTTGCTCAGATTGTTTTCATTTTGTGGTGCCTTGCATCAAATCTCCACTTTATTGCTCCTTTGCAAAATTTCTCTGAGTTATGAATTTCATGTTCTTTACATGTGCTCTTATTACCACCCTGCACCAATTCTCTTATTTACTGATGCCATGCACCAATTCTTAAATTCGCTGTTCCCAATACTAATTTCACGGTTTCCTGATGTAATGAACAAGTTCCCAACTCAGTATTGCCCTGCACCAAATATTAGTGATCGTCCAGCCCAATTGTCCAATTTAGGGGTGCCCTACTCTAATTGTCCCATTCAGGATCGACTACACCAATTCTCTTATTAATGCTACACTTCACCCATTCTACGATTTCATCCGATTCTGCTGCAATTCTTCCAGTTAGGGCTAGACTGCCCCAATTCTCCCAATTAGTGCAAAACTGCCACAATTCTCCAACTTCGTGCCTCACCACTCCAATTCTCCCATTTCGTGCGACACTCCCACAATTTTCCCACTTAGCGTGACACTGTCTTAATTCTGCTATTTCGTGGGACACTGTCCCAGTTCTCCCATTTAGTGCAACATTGAACCAAATCTCAGTATTGAGTATTGTCTCGCACAAATTCTGTCTTTTAATCTGATACACATCTTCAACACTATGGTGCCCAGCTCAATGGTTTATTTTTCCATTTTGTGGTGCCCTACGTAGAGTAAAATGGTGCACCTGTGAAACATTCCTCGGGCTTACAGATGCTCAGCCTTTGTTCTCCCATTTACGTGTGCTGGTATTATCACTCTGCAATAATTCTCTTATTTCATGCTGCCATGCACCAGTTCTCCAATTCCCTGTTGCATGACAGCAATTCCCCCGTTCTCTGACGTCCTGAACAAGTTCTCCACTCAGTGTTGCCCTACACCAAATCTTAGTGAGGCCCAAGCACAATTGTCCCGTTTAGGGATGCCCTATTCTAAATCTCGCATTCAGTATTGACCTTCCTCAATTCTTCCATTTAGCGCTGCACTGTACCCATTCTCCCATTTCAACCTATTCTGAACCAATTCTCCCATTTAATGCTCCACAACCCAATTAAAACCTTTTAGTTCTACATTGCCCCAATTCTCGCATATAGTGTCAGAATTCTTTAATTTTGGCGTCACCTTTATTGAATTCCCAAAACTGATCCTGCACAAATCCCGCCTTTTGTGGTGAACTGTATCAACTGTCCCATTTACTTATTCCCTGACACACACTTTCCACATAATGGTGCCTTGCTCAATTTGTTTTCATTCAGTGGCGCCCTGCATCGAATCTCTACTTTATTGCTCCTTTGCAAAATGTCTCCCTCTTATGGATTCCATGCGTGAGTTCTCCCATTTGCATGTGTTCTTATTACTACTCTGCACCAATTCTCTTATTTACCGATGCCATGAACCAATTCACCAATTCACGTTTTCCCAAAGTCAATTTCACCGTTTCCTGATGTCTTGAACAAGTTCTCCACTCAGTGATGACCTGCAGTAAATGTTATTAATGCCCCAGTCCATTGTCCCATTTAGGGTTGCGATACTCCAATTCTCCCATTCAGTATTTGGCTTCACCAATTTTGCTATTTCGTGCTACATTGCATTCATTCTCCCCATTCACCCTATTCTGCACCAATGCTGCAATTTAGGGCGAGACTGCCTCAATTCTCCCATTTAGTGCATCACAACCCTAATTCTCCATTCAACCGAAGTCTCCCTTTTAGTGTGACACTGCCCCAAGTTTCCCTTTTACAGCTCCAGGGCCCCAAATTTTCCATCTCATGCTACAGGGTCCAATTCTCTCATTCAATGCGTCACTGCTCCAACTCTCTCATTCAGTGCTACAATGCCCAAATTCTCCCATTTACAGCTAAACTGCACCATTTCTCTCAGCAATTGCTACACCGCCCCACATCCCACATTCAGTGCGAATTGCCCAATTTGTCCATTTAGAGAGACACTGTCCCAATTCTCCCATTAAGTGCGTCTCTTAGGCTCCACAGCCGACGTCTCCCATTTAGTGTGACACTGTCCCAATTCTCCCATTTTGTGCTGTCATGTGCCAATTCTCCCATTTGGGTGATACTGCCCCAGTTATTCCTTTTAGTGAGACAGTGCCTCAATTCTCCCATTTAGTGCCACAATCCCCAAATTCTCCCATTCAGAGGAAAACTGCACCATTTCTCCCAGTTATTGCTACACTGCCACACATCCTCCTTTTAGTGCGACATTGCCCCAATTTTCCCATTTAGAGTGACACTGTTCTAATTGTCCCATTTTGTTTCGCCTCTTCGGCTCCACGACCGACGTCTCCCATTTAGTATAACACTGCCCCAATTCTCCCATTTTGTGCTGTAATGCGCCAATTCTCCCATTTGGGTGATAATGGCCCAGTTATCCCTTTTAGTGAGACACTGCGTCAATGTCCCGATTTCGTGTGAAATTGCAACAACTGTCAGTATTAAGGATTGTCTTGCTGATATGCTCTCTTTTACTCTGGTATACATCCTCAACAAAATGATGCTCTGCTCAACTTTTTTTTCATTTAATGGTGTCCTACATGGAGTGCTCATTTGCAACATTTCTCCGACTTATGGACACCATGCCTGTGTTCTTACATTTATCTGTGCTATTATTACCACTCTGCACCAATTTTTCTCATTGACTAATGCCATGGACCAGTTGTCCAATTTTGCAATTTGCAGTAAAGCGGAGATTCAATGCAGGGCACCACTATATGAAAACAATTTCAGCAGGGAACCATTACGTGGAAAATGTGTCAGGGAATACCTAAATGGAAGAGCTGGTACAGTTCACCTCAATAGGTGGAATTTGTGCAGGATCATTATTGAGAATTTTATATACGTAACATTAAATTTAGAAAATTCTGACACTAAATGCGAGAATTGGTGCAGATTAGGATAAAAAGGGAGATTGGGTGCAGTGTAGTACTAAGTGGGAGAACTGGGGAATGTCAATCATGAATGGGAGAATGAGAGTAGGCCACACCTAAATGAAACCATTTGACTGGGGCATCGCTAATATGTCGTGTAGGGAAATACTGAGTCAAGAACTTGTTCGGGACATCAGGAATTTGGGGAATTGGTGTTGGGCAACAGTGAATTGGAGAACTGGTACATGGCATCAGTCAATGAGAAAATTGGTGCAGGGAGGTAATAAGAGCACAGATAAATTGGAGAACACAGGCATGGATTACGTAAGAAGGAGAAATGTTGCAAAGGAGCACCACTTTACTCCACGTAGCGCTCCACGAAATGAAAAAGAAACATTGAGCAAAGCACCATTGTGTTGAAGATGTGGAAAAGAGAAAAAGAGAGAATTTGGGCAAGACAATAATCAATACTGAGACTTGATGCAATGTAGCACTAAATGGGATAATTGGGGCAGTGTCATGCTAAACGGGAGAATTGGAGCAATGAAGCACTAAATGGGGGAATTGTGGCAGTGTAGCACAAACTGGGAGAATTGGAACAGTTTAGCTCTAAATGGGATAAACTGCGCAGTGTAGCAGTAAATGGGAGAATTTGAGTAGTTTAGCATTAAATGGGAGAATTTTGGCCAGTGTAGCACTAAATGGGAGAGTTTTGGCATTGTTGCATTAAATGGGAGAATTGGCCTGTGTCGCACTAATTGGTAAAATTGGGGCATGTCACACTAAATGGGAGACTTGGGACATGTAGCTATAAATGGGAGAATTGGGGTGGCGTAGCACTAAGTGGGTGAAGACGGGTGTTGTCACACTAAATGGAAGAAATGGGGCAGTGTTACACTAAATGGGACAGTTGTTGTTGTCTCGCCCTAAATGGGAGTATTGATGCAGAGTAGGATGAATTGGGAGAATTGTTGCAGTGTGGCACTAAACAGGAGAATTGGAGTAGGTCGATACTGAATGGGAGAATTAGACTAGGGCACCTCTAAATGGTACAATTGGGCTGGGGCATCACTAATATTTGGTATAGGACAACACTGAGTGGAGAACTTGTTCAGGACATCAGGAAACGAGGGAATGGGTGTAGAGCAACAGTGAATCAGAGAATTGGTATATGGTGTCAGCAAATAAGAGAATTGGTGCAGGGTGGTAATAAGAGCACATGTAAATGGGAGAACACAGGCATGGATTCTGAGAGTCGGAGAAATGTTGCAAAGATTCAGTAAAGTGGAGATTCGATGTAGGGCACCACTAAATGAAAGTAATTTGAGCAGGGCACCATTATGTGTGACAGAAAATAACTAAATGGTAGAGTTGGTACAATTTCCCAAAAAAGGAAGGATTTTGTAGGTTCCATTATTTGCAAATTTGAAATAAGTGATGCTAAAATTAGAGAATTATGGCACTAGACCTCTAAATGGGAGAATTGTTGCAGGGATATACGAATTGGAAAAACTGACACACAGTGGAAGTAAATTGGAGAGTTAGGACATGCCGCCAGTAAATGGGAGAATTAGAGTAGGGCACTCACAAGTTGCAGAATTGTTCTAGGAATCAGTAAATGGAAGAATAGGGGTCGATATAGTGGTATGAATAAATGGGAGAATTATTGGGCATCAGTAAATGGGAGATTTTGAACATTGTTTACATTCGAAAATTGCTGGGTTTGATAATATATTAAAGAAATGGATCAGAGCGTGGGAGGATGGGAGCATGGAATCAATGCAAAGGAGAAATGTTGCAACCATCTTTAAATTGGAGATTCTGTTCAGCTCAACACAAAAGGAAAAATATACATATATTGTATCAGGGAACCACTAAGTGAGAGAATTGATACGGGGTCAATAATTGATGCCAGTGCCACTAAATTAGACAACTGGTGCATAAAGTTGGGAGAATTGAGCAAAGGCATCAGCAAATATGGCAAATAATGTGGGCAACATTGAATTGGAGAATTGGTGCAGGGCATCAGTAATTGAGGGAATTGGTTCAGAGTACCAATACGAGCATTTGTAAATTGGAGAATGCGGGCAGTGAATCAGTCGGTTGGGGAAACGTTGCAAACGAGAAGTAAAATGGAGATATGACGTAGGGTATCACAAAATGAAAAAAAAAATGTCGAGCAGGGCACCATTGTGTTGAAGATGTGATTCAGAGTAAAAAGGACAATTTGGGCAAAACAATGCTCAATACTAAGAGTTGGTTCAGTGTCGCACTAAGTTGGGGAATTGGGGCAGTGTTGCACTAAATGGGAGAAGATGGGCAGTGTAGTACCGAATGGGAGAGTAGAGACAGTATCGCATTAAATGGGAGAATTTGACCTTGTCGCATGAAATGGTGCAGTGTAGCACGTAATGGGAGAGTTGGGCCTGCATAACACTAAATGATAGCGCTATTTGTTGCAGAGAAATACTAACTGGAAAAAAAATACTGGTGGGCAGTGGAACTATGTTATCGAATTGAGGTATGGCAGTAGTAAGCGGGAGACTTGGACGAGGGAACCCCTAAATGTTAGAAACAGTCTAGGGCATCAGTAAATGGAAGCATTAGTACAGGGGTGTGAGGAAATGGGAGAATTAGTGAGAATCAATAATTGGGAGGTTCGGTGCGCAGTGCTATTGCAGTAGAACATTGGTGGGATTGCCAATATATTAGAGAACTGGAGCAGAGCATGTACAAATTAGGAAATACTGGCAGGGACCAACAAAATGGAGAAATGTTATAAGCTTCAGTAAATTGGAAATTCAGTTCTGTGCACCTTTGAAATTTGAAATAGAGCATCAGATAATGGGAGAACCGGTGCAGTGTAGCAATGAATGGGAGGGATGGTGCAGTGTAGTACGAAATGGGAGAGTTGGTGCAGTGAGCACTAAGTGGGAGAACTAAGCAAAGGCTTAACTAAATATGAGAATTTGGAATAGTGCATCAAATAATGGGAGAATTGGTGCAGTATGGCACTAAAGGAAGTATTGGGGTAGGAAAATGCTAGATTGAAGAATTAGAGTAGGGCACCCCTAAATTGGGGGAGGAAAACAGTCAATATGATGGTTCGCTCCGGCAACATTGAGTGGAAAACTTAGTCAGGACATCAACAATGGAAGAATTTGTATAGGGCTATGAGTGAATGGGAAATTTGGTGAGAATCAATAAATGAGAGATTCGGTCCACAGTGCCATTACATTTTAAAATGCGTGGGAGTGCCAAAATATTACAGAATTTGAACAGAGCATTTCTAAATTGGTGAATAGGCCAGGGAACTAATTAAACGAAGAAATATTGCAAACATCAGTAAATTGGAGATTCAGTTCAGTGCACCATTAAAAGAAAGAAATTCAGAAGGTCACCAGTGCTTGGCAGAAGTGTATCAGGCCACACCTAAATGGAAGAAAATGGTGCAGGGCATCAATAATAGGAGAATTCATGCAGATGAAATAAAGTGGGAGAACTGGGGCAAGATTGTACTCAAAGGGACAGTTGATACATTTCCCGGATATGTGCGGGATTGGTAAATGGGAGAATTGGTGCACCAGAGCCATAGAGATGTACAGCACAGAAAAAAACCCCGACAGGCCAACTTGTCCATGTCTTAATTTAAGAATTCTGGCAGTGATCCACTAAACTGTAGAATCATTGTAAGGAATTACTAAATGAAGGAATTGGACAAGAGATTATCCGAATATGATAATCTTAACAGGGCATCAGATAATGGAAGAATTGCTGCACTGTAGCACGTAATGAGAGAATTGGTGCATGTCGTACTGTATGGCAGAATTAGAGTAGAACACCCATAAACTGGGCGAGGGTATCAGTCGACATTAGGATTGGATTAGGGCAACACTGAGTAGAGAACTTTTTCAGGACATCACTAAATGTTGGAAATAGTGCATAGCAACACTGAATTGGAGAATTGGTGTGGGGCATCAGTAAATGTAAGACCTTTTGCAGGCTGCTGATAACTTCGAGAATTGGAGCAAATGTGAGAACAAGGGCAGTAAATCAGTAAATAGCACAAATGGTACAAAGTATTATTAGTGGAGAGTCAAACATACAGCACGAAATAGGAGAGTTGGTGCAGTTCATCAATAAAGGAGAATATGTGCAAGATAGGCAATTTGGAGATTTGATGCAGGCATCGCCCAAAATTAGAGAATTCTGGCAGCAGGCCACTAAATTGGAGAATTAATGCAAGAAACTACTGAATCGCGGAGTCGGGGTGGAGAATCAAAACAGGCACCACGAGATTGGAGAGTTGGTGCAGTTCAACACTAAAGGGAGGATATGTGCAAGATCAGCAATTTGGAGATTTCATGCAGGGATCAGCAAAATGAGAGAATTCTGGCAGCAGACCACGAAATTAGTGAATCACTGCAAGGAACTACTAAATGTAAGAAATGTGCAAGGGCTGATCAAAATAAGAGAAATTTAGACAGGTCATCAGATAGTTGGAAAATTTGTGCAGTTTAGCTTGAAATGGGAGAATTAGTGCAGCGTCGCACTAAATGGGAGAATTGGTGCAGAGAAGCACGAAATGGAAAAACTGGTGGTCAGTGGAACGAAATTAGAGAACTGAGGCATAGCACTAATAAATGGGAGAATTGGAGTAAGGCATCCCTAAATGGTAGAGTCAGTCTCGGGCATCGATAAATGTATGAATTAGTACGGGGTATAAGGAAACGGGAGAATTAGTGGGAACGAACAAATGGGAGAATCGGTGCACAGTACCATTACATTCGAAAATTAATGGGAGTGCCAACATATCGGAGACTTGAGCAGCCCGTGTCTAACTTGGGGAATATTAATCGGGAGTGAATACATAGAAGAAATGTAGTAAAGATCAGTAAATTGGGTGGAAAATTTATTCAGGACATCTGTAAATAGGGAAAGTGGTGCTTAGCAACACTGAATTGGAGAATTAGTGCGGGGTTTCAGTAAATTTGAGACCTGTTGCAGGCTGCTGATAACTTCGAGAACTGGAGCAAATGGGGGAACAGGGGCAGTGAATCAGTAAATAGGAGAAATGCTGCAAAGGATTAGTGATGCAGAGTCAATACAGGCACAACGAAATGGGAGAGTTGGTGCAGTTCACCACTAGAGGGAGGATATGTGCAAGAGCAGCAATTGGAGATTTGATGCAGGGATCGCCAAAATTAGAGTATTCTGGCAACGGACTACTAAATTGGAGAATCAATGCAAGGAACTACTAAATGGAAGAACTGTGCAAGGGCTTATCTAAATTTGAGAATTTAAATAGGGCACCGGATAATGGGAGAATATGTGTAGTTCAGATCTAAATGGAAAAACTGGTGCAGTGTGTCACTAAATGGAAGAATTGTGGCAGCACACTACTGGTTTGGAGAATGAGAGTAGGCAACCCCTAAATTGGGCGATGTCATCAGTCAATCTGAGGACTGCTACAGGGCATCACATCAGTAATTGGGGGAAATGGTGCTGGACGACACCAAATGGAAGCTTTGCTGCAGTGCATATGTAAATGAGAGACCTGGCGCAGGGCGCCATAACACAGAGAAATGCAGCAAATGGGAGAACACGGGAATCAGTAAATAGCAAAAATGTTGCAAAGGTTTGATGATGGAGAGTCAATGTGGTGCACCATGAAATGGGTGAGTTGGTGCAGTTCACCACTAATGGTAGGATATGTGCAGGATCGGTAATTTTGGAGATTTGATGCAGTGATTGCCAAGATTAGTGAATTCTGGCTGCGGACCACTAAGTGGGAGAAATATTGCAGAGAAATAATAAGTGGACAAAATGGTGCACAGTTCAACTAATTTAGGGATGTGAGGCATGGCGCTGTTAAATGGGAGAATGAGAACAGGGCACCTGTAAATCGTAGAATCGGGCTCGGACGTAAGTAACTGGAAGAATTCATCTAGTGGTATGAGTAAATGGGAGATTTGGTGGAAATCAATAAATGGGCTATTTAATGCACAATGCCATTTCATCAGAAAATTAGTGGGAGTGCCAATATATTATGGAATTGGAGCAGAACATGTCTAAATTGCAGAATAGAGGTAGGGAATCACTAAAAAGAAGAAATTTTCCGGCATCCGTAAATTGGTGATTCAGTCCAGTGCACCACTAAATGGAAAAAATTTCATCAGGACACCAGTGCGTGAAAGAAGTGTATCAGGGAACAACTAAATGGAAGGAACTGATGCAGGTCATCAATAATTGGAGAATTAATGCAGGTGCCATAAAATTGTAAGTGGTATAAGTGAGGCAGTATAACGCTCAATGGGAGAGTTGGTGTAGTTCACTGATCTGTGCAGGATCGGTAAATACGAGAATTGGTGCAAGGAAGCAGAGCCCTAAACACAGCCATACAGATATGCAGCATCGAAACAGGCCCTTCGGTCCAACTTGTCCATGCCCAAATTTAACCCGTCTGGCAACACTCCACTAAATTGGAGAATCAATGCAAGGAACTACTGATTGGAGTAATTTGGAAGGGTTTATCAAAATATGAGAATTTGGAGCAGCACATCAGATATTGGGAGAATAGTGCAGGTTAGCACGAAATGGCAGAACTGTTGCAGAGTCAAATTAAATGGGAGAATTGGAGAATTGTAGCACTAAAGCGCGGAATTAGTGCAGGACCATACTGGATGGATGAATTAGAGTAGGGCACCTCAAATTGAGTGAGGACGTCAGTCAATGTGATGATTTGTGTAGGGCCTAATTTCGTGGAGAACTTGTTCAGGACATCAGTAATTGGAGGAAATGTTGCTAAGCAATACCCAAGTGAAGGATTGGTGCAGAGCATCAGTAAACGAGAGATCTGGTGCAGGGTGCTGATAATTTCGAGACATGTTGGTTTAAAAAGTATATGTGGGCGAGATTCAGTACAGTACATCATGACATGTGAGAGATTCTGCAGTTCAATGCAGCAGGGAGGATACTTGCAGGATCGCTAAGATTAGAGAATTGATCAAGGGATCGCCAAGATTAGAGAATTCTGGCAGCGGAATACTAAATGGGTGATTTGTTGCAGACAAATATGAAATGGAAGAACTGGTGCACGGAGGAACTAAATTAGTGAAGTCAGGATGGAAACAGTGAATGGAACAATTAGAATAGGGCACCCCTAAATGGTAGAATCGGGCGAGGGCATCAGAAGATGCAAGAATTAATATAGGGGTATGAGTAAATGGGTGAATTGGTGGATATCAGTAAATGGGTATTTGGGGCACAGTGCCATTAAATTAGAAATTTGGTGGGCACCCAATATATTAGTGAATTGTCACACAACATGTTTGAATTGGAGAATAGGGGCAGGGAATCAATAAAAAGAAGAAATGTTCCATCGTCAATAAATTGGAGACTCAGTTCAGTGCACCACTAAATGAAAAAATAATTAGCAGGATACCTGTACTTGGAAAAGGTGTATCACGGGACAAAGACATGAACGAAATTGGCGAATTCATGCAGGTGTCATTAAATTCTAAGTGGGAAAACTGGGACAGGATTATACTCAAAGTGAAATTTGGTGCAGTTCCCGGAATTGTGCAGGATTGGTATGTGGGAGAATTGGTGTAGCGAGCCTGAAGAAGAGCCATAGAGATGTACAGCAAAGAAACAGACCCTACGGTAAAATTTGTCTATGGATAAATTTAAGAATTCTGGCAGTGCTCCACTAAATCAACCTGGCAAAGGAAACAGTGACTACACTTAGAAGACCCAAAGACACAAGCACCAAACACTACCAACTTCATCAGCAAGGACAGTATCGTTAAGCTAATGGACCTATGCTTTACCACCCATTTCATCTTCAACGTCAAAACCTACAGACAATCCAATGGAACAACCATGGGATCTCCGATATCAGGGTTCTTAGCAGAGACAGTAATGCAGAGAATCGAACAAACAGCTCTGCCAACTATCCAACCCAAACTTTGGATCCGCTATATTGTTGACACCTTTGTTGTCTCTAAAAGAAACATGTCGTCTCTAAAAGAGGAAATCCGCAAAACCATCAATAATACCTTTACAGGAATAAAAGTCTCTAAAGAGGAGAAAACGGCATTAAAGTGCCATTCCTCGTTGTCACAGTAGAGTGAAGGGCCAGTGGGGAACTTCAAACCAGCGTCTGCAGGAAAACAACACGAACAGACCAAATATTGAAATACAGAAGCAATCATCCCACATCAACAAACGAAGTTGCATCAGAACATCATTTTAATGAGTCACCACTCACTGCAGCACAGAGGAAAATCACCGATTCAGTATATTCAAATCGAATGGGTCCCCAATGAACACAGTTCGCTAATTTCTCAGCAGACAAAACGCGACCAAACGCCCTAGCCACTCTCCCACACATCAAGGACATCTCGGAAATTACTGCCAGACGACTCAGACCCTTTGGCATCATGGTAGCCCACAAGCCCATCAACACACTAAAACAGCAGCTAATGAGGATGAAAGACCCCATACACACAACAAGCAAAACTAATGTCATTCACAAAATAATGTGCAGGAGCTTTCAGAAACACTTATTGGAACAAACAGGCAGAAAACTAGCTACCAGAATACATGACAATCAACTAGCGACAAAACGACATGACCCTTTCTCACTAGATAAGGAAGGACCGCACTTAGACTCGGACAACACATCCATCCTCGGCCAAGCCAAACAGAGACACTCACGAGAATTCCGAGAAGGATGGATTACAAACGGAACTCTATCAACAAACACGTTGACTTGGATCCCATTTACAACTCCCCAAGAAAAAGATCAGGAAATGTCATCACCATAGGAAATGACGGCACAACACGAAATGACATCACCAACCCAAGGAAACCCAAATATATAAATAGAAAGCAACATACATGAGCTGTGCTTCGTCCAGAGGCTCACTGAAGATGTTACCTTGTATGGTGACAAAACGTCTGAAAATGACCCTTCCAGCTCAGCGAGCAAACCTACACTCAGAAACAGACCGTTCATCCAACTCATTCATGCCGACCAAATATCCTAAACTAATCTACTCCAAGGTGCCAGCACTTGGCTCATATCCTTCGTAGACCTTTCCTTTTCAGATGCCCACTCAGAAGCCTTTTAAGCATTGGAATTGCACTCGAGTCCACCAATTTCTGTAGGAACTCATTCCATACATGCACCAACCTCTGTGTGAAAGAAGTTGCCCCTAAGGTCCCTTTTATTTTTTTCCTTCTCACTCTAAAACTATGCCCTTTAATTCTCAACTTCCACACTCACGTACAAGACCTTATATATTTACCTTATCCATGCCCCTCATGATTTTATTAACCTCTGTAAGGTCACCCTCAGACTCCGATGCTTCAGGGAAAACAGCCCCAGCCTGTTCAGCCTCTCTTTATAGCTCAATCCCTCCAACCCTGGCTACATCCTTGTAATTCTTTTCTGAACACTTTCAAATTTCGCAACATACATCCAATAGGAAAAAGACGACAATTGCACACAATGTTCACAAGTTGACTAATCAATGTTCTGTACATCCGCAACATGACCTCCTAATTCTTCTCGTCAATGCTCTGACGAACACAGCAAAGCTTACCAAACGCCTTCTTCACCGTCCTGCCAACCTGCGACTTCACATTCATGAAAATATGAACCTGCACTCCAAGGTGTCTTTGTTCAGCAACAATCCCCAGGACCTTAAAATTAAGTGTGTATTAACTGCCTGTATTCGCTCATTTACACGTGCTCTTATTAACACCCTGCACCAATTCTCTTATTTACTAATGTTATGCACCAATTCTCCAATTCACTGTTGCCCAACAACAATTCCGCCATTTCCTGATGTCTGAAACAAGATCTCCACTCAGTGTTGACTTGCACCAAACACTAGCCATTGCCCCAGGTCAATTTTCCCATTTAGGGGGGCGCTATTCATATTCTCCCATTCAGTATCGATCATCCCCATCTCTCCCATTTGGTGCTACACTGCACCCATTTTCCGATTTATTCATAGTCTGTACCAATTCTCCCATTTAATGTTACATGTTCTAGCTCTACTATTTAGTGTCAGAATTCTCTAATTTTGGCATCACCTATATGAAATTGCCAAAACTGTTCCTGCAGCAATACTGCCTTTTCTGAATAATTGTACCAACTCTTCCATTCAAGGATTTCCGTGACGCACATTTTCCACATAATGTTGCCCTGCACAAAATTGTTCCATTTAGTGGTGCCCCAATGGAATCTCTACTTTTCTGCTGTTTCGCAGCTTTTCTCTGACTTGCGATCCATGCCTGTGTTCTCCCATTTGCATGTGCTCTTATTACCACCACACACCAATTCTCTTATTTACTGATGCCAATCACCAATTCTACAATTCACTGTTGTCTAACATCAATTTCGCCATTTCCTGATGTCTGAAACAAGTTCTCCAATCAGTTTTGTCCTACACCCCACAGCCAAATTGTCCCATTTATGGGTGCGCAACTCGGATTCTCCAATTCAGTATTGACCTTCGACAATTCTCCCATTTCGTGCCACACTGCCCCAATTGTCGCATTTAGTGTCAGAATTCTCTAATTGTGGCATTACCTATATAAAATTCCCAAAACCGATCCTGCACAATTCCCGCCTTTTCTGGTGAACTGTACCAAATCTTCCATTCAGTTTTTCTGTGACACACATATTCTACATAATGGTGCCCTGCTCAATTCGTTTTCAGATAGTTGTGCCCTGCATGGAATCTCCACTTTACTGCTCTTTTGCAACTTTTCTCTAATTTACGGATTCCATGCATTATGGTGCTCTTATTACCACCCTGCATCAATTCTCCAATTCACTTTTTCCCAACGCCAATTTACCCATTTCCTGATATCCTGAAGCAAGTTCTCCACACAGTGTTGCCCTGCACGATATATTAGTAATGGTACCAGCCCTATTGTCCCATTTACGGGTGCGCTACGCTAATTTTCCCATTCAGTATGCTCTTATTGCTACCCTGCACTAATTCTTTTATTTACTGATGTCATGCACCAATTCTCCCACTAACTCGCGCCCAACACCAATTTCCCAGTTTCCTGAAGCCCTATATCAAATATTAATGATGGCTGGGCCTAATTGTCCCATCCAGTATTGAACTTCCCCAAATCTCGTATTTCGTGCAACACTGCATCCATTCTCCCATTTCACCCTATACTGCACCAATTCTCTCATTTCAGGCCAGACTGCCCTAATTCTCCCATTGAGTGTGAAACTGCCCCAATTCGTGCTTCTAGTGCCAGAACTCTCTTACTTTGGCAGCATCTCCATCAAATTCCCAAAACCGATTCTGCATCAATCCTGCCATTTCTGGCAAACTCTACTAATTCTTCCATTGAGTTATTCTATGCAGCACATTTTGCACATAATGTTGCCCTGCACAAAATGGTTCCATTTAGTGGTGCCCTGCACCGAATCACCACTTCATTTCTCGTTTGCAGCTTTTCTTCGACTTGCAGATTCCATGCCTGTGTTCTCCCATTTACATGTGCTCTTATTACCACCCTGCACCAATTCGCTTATTTACTGATGCCATGCACCAATTCTCCAGTTGGCTCTTGTCCAACACCAATTCCGCCATTTCCTGATGTCTGAAACAAGTTCTCCACTCAGTGTTGACTTGCACCAAACACTGGCCATTTCACAGGCCAATTGTCCCATTTCGGGGTGCGCTATTCTAATTCTTCCATTCAGTATCGATCATCCCCATCTCTTCCATTCGGTGCTACACTGCACCCATTCTCCGATTTCCTCATAGTATGCACCAATTCTTCCATTTAATGTTACATGCCAAATATGTTACATCACCGATATGAAATTGCCAAAACTGTTCCTGCATCAATCCTGCCTTTTCTGATGAACTGTACCAACTCTTCCAATTAAATTAATTCTTGACACACATTTTCCACATAATGTTGCCCGGCACAAAATGGTTCCATTTAGTGGTACACTGCATGGAATCTCCACTTTGCTGCTCTTTTGCCGCTTTTCTCTGACTTGAGATCCATGCCTGTGTTCTCCCATTCACATGTACTCTTATGACCAGCACACACCAATTCTCTTATTTACTGATGACATGCACCAATTCGCCAATTCACTGTTGTCCAACATCAATTCCGCCATTACCTATTGTCTGAAACAAGTTCTGCGCTCACTTTTGTCCTGCACCCAATATTTGCTATTTCCCCAGCGCAATCATCCCATGTAGGGGCGCGCTACTCGAATTCTCCAATTCAGTATTGACCTTCCACAGTTCTCCCATTTATTTCGACACTGCACCCGTTCTCCCATTACATCCTATTCTGCACCAATGTTCCCATGTAATGGTAACGCTCTAATTCTCCCATTTATTGCCACACAGCCCCAATTGTGGCATTTAGTGTCAGAATTCTCTAATTTTGGCGTTACCTATATAAAATTCCCAAAACCGATCCTGCACAAATCCCGCCTTTTCTGGTCAACTGTACCAAATATTCCTTTCAGTTTTTCTGTGACACACAGATTCTACAAAATGGTGCCCTGCTCAATTCGTTTTCAGTTAGTTGTGCCCTGCATGGAATCTCCACTTTACTGCTCTTTTGCGACTTTTCTCTGATTTACGGATTCCATTTCTGTGTTCACACATTTACATGTGCTCTTATTACCACCCTGCATTAATTCTCCAACTCACTTTTTCCCAACGCCAATTTCCTCATTTTCTGATATGCTGAAACAGATCCTCCACACAATTGTTGCACTGCACGAAATATTGACAATTGTCCCAGCACTATTGTCCCATTTAGGGGTGCGCTACTCTAATTTTCCCATTCAGTATGCTCTTATTGGTACCCTGCACAAATTCTTTTATTTACTGATGTCCTGCACCAATTCTCCCACTAACTCACGCCTCACACCAATTTTCCAGTTTTCTGATGCCCTATATCAAATATTAATGGGGGCCCACCCTAATTGTCCCATTCCGTATTGAACTTCCCCAAATCTCGTATTTAGTGCAATAATGCATCCATTCTCCCATTTCACCCTATACTGTACCAATTCTCTCATTTCGGGCTAGTCTCTCCTAATTCTCCGATTGAGTGTGAAACTGCCCCAATTCTTTCATTGAGTTATTTCATGAGCCACATTTGGCACATAATGTTGCCCTGCACATAATGGTTCCATTTAGTGGTGCTCTGCATCGAATCTCCACTTCATTTCTCTTTTGCAACTTTTCTCTGACTTTCGAATTCCATGCCTGTGTTCGCTCATTTACACGTGCTCTTATTACCACCCTACACCAATTCTCTTATTTACTGATGCCATGCACCAATTCTCCAATTCACAGGTGCCCAACACCAATTCCGCCATTTCCTGATGTCTGAAACAAGTTCTCCACTCAGTGTTGACTTGCACCAAACGCTGGCCATTGCCCCAGGCCAATTTTCCCATTTAGGGGGGCGCTATTCATATTCTCCCATTCAGTATCGATCATCCACATATCTCTCATTTGTTGCTACACTGCACCCATTCTCCGATTTCCTCATAGTCTGCACCAATTCTTCCATTTAATGTAACATGCTCCAGTTCTACCATTTAGTGTCAGAATTCTCTAATTTTGGCACCAAATATATGCTAAATTGCCAAAACCGTTCCTGCATCAATCACGCCTTTTCTGACGAACTGTACCAACTCTTCCATTCAAGTTATTCCGTGACACACATTTTCCACATATTGTTGCCCGGCATGAAATTGTTCCATTTGGTGGTGCCCTGCATGGAATCTCTACTTTTCTGCTCTTTTGCAGATTTTCTATGACTTGAGATCCATGCCTGTGTTCTTCCATTCACATGTGCTCTTATTACCACCACACACCAATTCTCTTATTTACTGATGCCTTGCACCAAATCTCCAAATCACTGTTGTCTGACATCAATTCCGCCATTTCCTGATGTCTGAAACAAGTTGTCCACTCAGTTTTGACCTGCACCCTATATTAGCTACTTCCCCATCCCAATTGTCTCATTTAAGGGTGCGCTACTCGAATTCTCCAATTCAGTATTGACCTTCCACAGGTCTCCCATTTATTTCAACACTGCACACGTTCTCCCATGTCATCCTATTCTGCACCAATGTTCCCATGTAATGGTAACGCTCTAATTCTCCCATTTATTGCCACACAGCCCCAATTGTGGAATTTAGTGTCAGAATTCTCTAATTTTGGCGTTACCTATATAAAATTCCCAAAACCGATCCTGCACAAATCCCGCCTTTTCTGGTCAACTGTACCAAATCTTCCTTTCAGTTTTTCTGTGACACACATATTCTACATAATGGTGCCCTGCTCAATTTGTTTTCAGTTAGTTGTGCCCTGCATGGAATCTCCACCTTACTGCTCTTTTGCAACTTTTCTCTGATTTACGGATTCCATACCTTATGGTGCTCTTACTACCACCCTGCACTAATTGTCCAATTCACTTTCGCCCAACGCCAATTTCCCCATTTCCAGATATCCCGAAGCTAGTTCTCTACACATGTTGCCGTGTACGAAACATTGGCAATGGTCCCAGCCCTAGTGTCCCATTTAGGTGTGCGCTACTCTATTTTTCCCATTCAGTATGCTCTTATTGCTACCCAGCACCAATTCTATTCTTTAATGATGTCATGCACCAATCTCCCATGCACTAACTCTCGCCCAACACCAATTTCCCAGTTTCCTGCTGCCCAATATCAAATATCAAATATCAAATAATGATGGCCCAGCCTAATTGTCGCATTCAGTATTGAACTTCCCCAAATCTCGTATTTAGTGCAACACAGCATCCATTCTCCAATTTCACCCTATACTGCACCAATTCTCCCATTGAGTGTGAAACTGCCCCAATTCTTGCTTCTCGTGCCAGAACTCTCGAACTTTGGCAGCACATCCATCAAATTCCCAAAACTGAACCTGCATCAATCCTGCCATTTCTGGTCAACTCTACCAATTCTTCCATTGAGTTATTCCATGAGGTACATTTTGCACATTATGATACCCTGCACAAAATGGCTACATTTAGTGGTTCCCTGCATCGAATCTCCACTTCATTGCACTTTGGCAACTTTTCTCTGACTCGCAGATTCCATGCCAGTGTTCGCACATTTACACGTGCTCTTATTACCACCCTGCACCAATTGTCTTATTTACTGATGCCATGCACCAATTCTCCAATTCACTGGCGCCCAGCAACAATTCTGCCATTTCCTTATGTCTGAAACATGTTCTCCACTCAGTGTTGACTTGCACCAAACACTGGCCATTGCCCCAGGCCAATTGTCCCATTTAGGGGTGCGCTGTTCCTATTCTCCCATTCAGTATCGATCATCCCCATCTCTCCCATTCGGTGCTACACTGCACCCATTCTCCGATTTCCTCATAGTCTGCACCAATTCTTCCATTTAATGTAACATGCTCCAGTTCTACCATTTAGTGTCAGAATTCTCTAATTTTGGCCTCACGTGTATGAAATTGCCAAAACTCTTCCTGCATCAATCCAGCCTTTTCTGACGAATTGCACCAACTTTTCCATTCAAGTTATTCCGTGACACACATTTTCCTCATAATGTTGCCCTGCACCAAATGGTTCAATTTTGTGGTGCCCTGCGTGGAATCTCCACTTTTCTGCTCTTTTGCAGATTTTCTATGACTTGCGATCCATGCCTGTGTTCTTCCATTCACATGTGCTCTTATTACCACCACACACCAATTCTCTTATTTAATGATGCCATGCACTAAATCTCCAATTCACTGTTGTCCAACATCAATTCCGCCATTACCTATTGTCTGAAACAAGTTCTCCACTCAGTTTTTACCTGCACCCAATATTGGCTATTTCGCCATCCCAATTGTCCCATTTAGGGGTGCGCTACTCGAATTCTCCAATTCTGTATTGATCTTCCACAGTTCTCCCATTTATTTCGACACTGCACCCGTTCTCCCATTTCATCGTATTCTGCACCAATGTTCCCATGTAATGGTAACGCTCTAATTCTCCCATTTATTGCCACACTGCCCCAATTGTCGCATTTAGTGTCAGAATTCTCTAATTTTGGCGTTACCTGTATAAAAACCCAAAACCGATCCTGCACTAATCTCGCCTTTTCTGGTGAACTGTACCAAATCTTTCATTCATTTATTCTATGACACACATATTCTACATAATGGTGCCCTGCTTGTTTCGTTTTCAGCTGGTTATGCCCTGCATGGAATCTCCACTTTACTGCTCTTTTGCAACTTTTCTCTGATTTATGGATTCTATGCCTGTGTTTGAACATTTACATGTGCTCTTATTACCACCCTGCACTAATTCTCCAATTCACTTTTTCCCAACGCCAATTTCCCCATTTCCTGATATCCTGAAACAAATTCTCCACACAGTTGTTGCCCTGCACGAAATATTGACAATTGTCCCAGCACTATTGTCCCATTTAGGGGTGCGCTACTCTAATTTTCCCATTCAGTATGATCTTATTGCTACCCTGCACCAATTCTCTTAGTTGCTGATGTCATGCACCAATTCTCCCATTAACTCGCGCCCAACAACAATTTTCCAGTTTCCTGATGCCCTATTTCAAATATTAATGATGGCCCAGCCTAATTGTCGCATTCAGTATTGAACTTCCCAAAATCCCGTATTTAGTGCAACAACACTGCATCCATTCTCCCATATCACCCTATACTGCCCTAATTCTCCATTTCGTGTGAAACTGCCCCAATTCTTGCTCCTCGTGCCAGACCTCTGTTACTTTGGCAGCACCTCCATCAAATTCCCAAAACTGAACCTGCATCAATCCTGCCATTTCTGGCGAACTCTACCAATCCTTCCATTGAATTATTGCATGAGGAATATTTTGCACATAATGTTGCCCTACACAAACTGGTACCAGTTAGTGGTGCTCTGCACCGAATCTCCAATTTACTGCTGTTTTGCAACTTTTCTCTGACTCGCAGATCACATGCCTGTGTTCGCTAATTTACACGTGCTCTTATTACCACCCTGCACCAATTCTCTTATTTACTGATGCCACGCACCAATTCTCCAATTCACTGTTGTCCAACACCAATTCCACCATTTCGTGATGTCTGAAACATGTTCTCCACTCAGTGTTGACTTGCACCAAACACTGGCCATTGCCCCAGGCCAATTGTCCCATTTCGGGGTGCGGTACTCGAATTCTCCTATTCAGCATTGACCTTCCACAATTCTGCCATTTAGTGCTACACTGCACTGTTCTCCAATTTCGTCCTTTTCTGCATCAATTTCCCTGTTTAATGCTGAACGCTTTAATTCTCCCATTTAATGCCACATTGCCACAATTGTCGCTTTTCGTGTCTGAATGCTATAATTTTGGCGTCACCTTTCTCAAATTCTCAATACCAATCCTGCACAAATCCAGCCTTTTTTGGTGAATTGTACCAACTCTCCCATTTCGATATCGCATGACACACAGTTACTACATCATGGTTCTCAGCTCAAATAATTTTCATTTTGTGGTGGCCTGCATCGAGTCTCACTTTCCAGCTCCTTTGCATAATTTGTCCCACTTACGGATTCCATGCTGTTTACACGTGCTCTTATTATTACCCTACACCAGTTCTCATATTTACTGATGCCACGCACCAGTTATCCAATTCACTGGTGCCCAACACCAATTCCGCCATTTCCTTATGTCTGAAAGAAGTCCTCCACTCAGTGTTGCCTTGCACCAAACACTGGCCATTGCCCCAGAACAATTGTCCCATTTAGGGGTGCACTACTCGAATTTTCCCATTCAGCATTGACCATCCCCAACTCTCCCATTTGGTGCTACACTGCACCCACTCTCCGATTTCCTCAGATTCTTCACTAATTTTCCAATTTAATGCTGCACGCTCCAGTTCTCCCATTTCGTGTCAGAATTCTCTAATTTTGGCGTCACCTATATCACATTCCGAAAACTGATCCTTCACAAATCCCGCCTTTTCTGGTGAGCTGTACCAAATCTTCCATTCAGTTATTCTGTGACACACACATTCTACGTAAAGGTGCCCTGCTCAAATCGTTTTCAGTAAGTGGTGCCCTGCATGGAATCTCCACTTTACTGCTCTTTTGGAACTTTTCTCGGACTTATGAATTCCATGCCTGTGTTCGCACATTTACATGTGCTCTTATTACCACCCTGCACTAATTCTCCAATTCACTTTTTCCCAAAGCCAATTTCCCCATTTCCTGATATCCTGAAGCAGGTCCTCCACTCAGTGTTGCCCTGCACGAAATATTGGCCATAATGTCTCATTTAGGTGTTCGCTCCTCTACATTTCCCATTCAGTATGCCCTTATTGCTAGTCACGCACCAATTCTCGAACTCACTCGCGCCCAACACAAATTTCCCCGTTACCTGATGCCCTATATCAAATATTAATGATCCCCCCACCCGAATTGTCCCAGTCACTATTGAACGTCCCCAAATCTCGTATTTAGCGCAACACTGCATTCTTTCTCCCATTTCACCTTGTACTGCACCAATTTTCTCATTTCGGGCTAGACTGCCTAATTCTCCCATTGAGTGTGAAACTGTCCCAATTCTTGCTTCCAGTGCCAGAACTCTATTACTTTGGCAGTACCTCCATCAAATTCCGAAAACCGATCCTGCATCAATCCTGCCATTTCTGGCGAAATGTACCAACTCTTTCATTCAGTTATTCCATGATGCACGGTTTCCGCATAATGTTGCCCTGCACAAAATGGTTGCATTTGTGGAGCCCTGCATCGAATCTCCACTTTCCTGCTCTTTTGCTACTTTTCTCAGAATTGCGGATTCCATGCCTGTGTTCTCCCATTTATACGTGCTCTAGTTACCACCCTGCACCAATTCTCTTATTTAATGATGCCATGCACCAAATCTCCAATTCACTGTTGTCCAACATCAATTCCTCTATTTCCTGTTGTCTGAAACAAGTTCTCCACTCAGTTTTGCCCTGCAACAAATATTGGCTATTTCCCCAGCGCACTTGTCCCATTTAGGGGTGCGCTACTCGAAGCCTCCCATTCAATATTGCCCTTCCTCAATTCTCCCATTTAGTTCTACACTGCACCCGTTCTCCCACTTTCTCCTATTCTGCACCAATTTTCCTGTTTAATTGTACACGCTTCAATTCTCCTAGTTAATGCCACACTGGCACAATTGTCGCATTTAGTGTCTGAATTCTCTAATTTTGGCGTCACCTATATCAAATACCCAACACCAATCCTGCCCAAATCCTGCCTTTTTTGGTGAATTGTACCGACTCTCCCATTTAGATATTCCATCACACCCATTTCCCACATCATGGTTCTCAGCTCAAATTGTTTTCATTTCGTGGTGGCCTGCATCGAATCTCCACTTTCCTGATCCTTTGTAAAATTTCTCCAAGTTACCCATTCCATGCCTGTGTTCTCCCATTTAGACGTCTTCTTATTACTTCCGTGCGTCAATTCTCATATTTACTGATGCCATGCGCCAATTATCCATTTCACCGTTGCCCAGCACCAATCGCACCATTCCCTGATGTCCTGAATCAGTTCTCCACTGAGGTTTGCCCTTCACTAAATATTAGTCCTGCTCCAGCCCATTGTCACATTCAGCAGTGCGCTCCTCCAATTCTCCCAAATTTGCACCAAATTCTCTCTAACACTACCACACATCTGCAACACAATGGTACCCAGCTCAATTTTTTTTTCCATTTAGTGGTGCTGTGCGTGGAATAAAGTACAGCTCCTTTGCAATATTTCTCCGAGTTAGGGATTACATGCCTTTGTTCTACCATTTACATGTCCTCTTATTACTATCCTGCACCAATTCTCTTATTTACTGATGTCATGCACCAACTCTCCAACTCACTGTTGGTCAACACCAATTCCCCCATTTCCTGATATCCTGAACAGGTTTTCCACGCAATGATGCCCTGCACCAATACTGGCCATTGCCCCAGCCAAATGTCCCAATTCGGGGTCCACCAGTCTAATTCTCCCATTCAGTCCTGACTTTTTACAATTCTCCCATTTAATGCAACATTGCACCAATTCTCCCATTCAATGCTACACATTCCAATATTTCCATTTAGTGCCACACTTTCCCAAGTCTCGCACCTAGCGTCAGAATTCTCTAATTTTGGCGTCGCCTATATCTAATTGCCAAAGCTGATCCCGCCTTTTTTTGGTGAACTGCACCAATTCTCCCATTTAGTTATTCTGTGACGCACATTTTCCACGTAATGGTGTCCTGCTGAATTTGTTTTCATTTAGTGGTGCCCTGCATCGATTTCCACTTTACTGTTTCTTTACATAATTTCTCCGACTTACGGATTCCAATGTTGCCCTACACCATATATTAGCGGTGCTCCAGCCTACTTGTTCCATTTAGGAGTGGTCGACGCTAATTCTCCTATTTATAAGTGTCATTCTCCAATTCTCCCATTACGTGCTACGCTGCCCCAATTATCATATTTAGTGTCAGAAGTCTTTAATTTTGACGCCACCTTTCACAACTTCCCAATAACAATCCTGCACAAATCCCACCATTTGTGGTGAACTGTACCAGCTTGTCTTGCTCAAATTGTTTTCGTTTTGTGGTGCCTTGCATCAAATCTCCACTTTATTGCTCCTTTGCAAAATTTCTCTGATTTATGAATGTCATGTTCTTTACATGTGTTCTTATTACCACCCTGCACCAATTCTCTTATTTACTGATGCCATGCACCAATTCTTAAATTCGCTGTTGCCAATACCAATTTCACGGTTTCCTGATGTAATGAACAAGTTCCCAACTCAGTATTGCCCTGCAGCAAATATTAGTGATCGTCCAGCCCAATTGTCCAATCTAGGGGTGCCCTACTCTAATTGTCCCATTCAGGATCGACTACACCAATTCTCTTATTAATGCTACACTTCACCCATTCTACGATTTCAACCGATTCTGCTGCAATTCTTCCTGTTAGGGCTAGACTGCCCCAATTCTCCCAATTAGTGCAAAACTGCCACAATTCTCCAACTTCGTGCCTCACCACTCCAATTCTCCCATTTCGTGCGACACTCCCACAATTTTCCCACTTAGCGTGACACTGTCTTAATTCTGCTATTTCGTGGGACACTGTCCCATTTCTCCCATTTAGTGCAACATTGAACCAAATCTCAGTATTGAGTATTGTCTCGCACAAATTCTGTCTTTTAATCTGATACACATCTTCAACACTATGGTGCCCAGCTCAATGGTTTATTTTTCCATTTTGTGGTGCCCTACGTAGAGTAAAATGGTGCACCTGTGAAACATTCCTCGGGCTTACAGATGCTCAGCCTTTGTTCTCCCATTTACGTGTGCTGGTATTATCACTCTGCAATAATTCTCTTATTTCATGCTGCCATGCACCAGTTCTCCAATTCCCTGTTGCATGACAGCAATTCCCCCGTTCTCTGACGTCCTGAACAAGTTCTCCACTCAGTGTTGCCCTACACCAAATATTAGTGAGGCCCAAGCTCAATTGTCCCGTTTAGGGATGCCCAATTCTAAATCTCGCATTCAGTATTGACCTTCCTCAATTCTCCCATTTAGCGCTGCACTGTACCCATTCTCCCATTTCAACCTATTCTGAACCAATTCTCCCATTTAATGCTCCACAACCCAATTAAAACCTTTTAGTTCTACATTGCCCCAATTCTCGCATATAGTGTCAGAATTCTTTAATTTTGGCGTCACCGTTATTGAATTCCCAAAACTGATCCTGCACAAATCCCGCCTTTTGTGGTGAACTGTATCAACTGTCCCATTTACTTATTCCCTGACACACACTTTCCACATAATGGTGCCTTGCTCAATTTGTTTTCATTCAGTGGCGCCCTGCATCGAATCTCTACTTTATTGCTCCTTTGCAAAATGTCTCCCTCTTATGGATTCCATGCGTGAGTTCTCCCATTTGCATGTGTTCTTATTACTACTCTGCACCAATTCTCTTATTTACCGATGCCATGAACCAATTCACCAATTCACGTTTTCCCAAAGTCAATTTCACCATTTCCTGATGTCTTGAACAAGTTCTCCACTCAGTGATGACCTGCAGTAAATGTTATTAATGCCCCAGTCCATTGTCCCATTTAGGGTTGTGCTACTCCAATTCTCCCATTCAGTATTTGGCTTAACCAATTTTGCTATTTCGTGCTACATTGCATTCATTCTCCCCATTCACCCTATTCTGCACCAATGCTGCAATTTAGGGCGAGACTGCCTCAATTCTCCCATTTAGTGCATCACAACCCTAATTCTCCATTCAACCGAAGTCTCCCTTTTAGTGTGACACTGCCCCAAGTTTCCCTTTTACAGCTCCAGGGCCCCAAATTTTCCATCTCATGCTACAGGGTCCAATTCTCTCATTCAATGCGTCACTGCTCCAACTCTCTCATTCAGTGCTACAATGCCCAAATTCTCCCATTTACAGCTAAACTGCACCATTTCTCTCAGCAATTGCTACACCGCCCCACATCCCACATTCAGTGCGAATTGCCCAATTTGTCCATTTAGAGAGACACTGTCCCAATTCTCCCATTAAGTGCGTCTCTTAGGCTCCACAGCCGACGTCTCCCATTTAGTGTGACACTGTCCCAATTCTCCCATTTTGTGCTGTCATGTGCCAATTCTCCCATTTGGGTGATACTGCCCCAGTTATTCCTTTTAGTGAGACAGTGCCTCAATTCTCCCATTTAGTGCATCACAACCCTAATTCTCCATTCAACCGAAGTCTCCCTTTTAGTGTGACACTGCCCCAAGTTTCCCTTTTACAGCTCCAGGGCCCCAAATTTTCCATCTCATGCTACAGGGTCCAATTCTCTCATTCAATGCGTCACTGCTCCAACTCTCTCATTCAGTGCTACAATGCCCAAATTCTCCCATTTACAGCTAAACTGCACCATTTCTCTCAGCAATTGCTACACCGCCCCACATCCCACATTCAGTGCGAATTGCCCAATTTGTCCATTTAGAGAGACACTGTCCCAATTCTCCCATTAAGTGCGTCTCTTAGGCTCCACAGCCGACGTCTCCCATTTAGTGTGACACTGTCCCAATTCTCCCATTTTGTGCTGTCATGTGCCAATTCTCCCATTTGGGTGATACTGCCCCAGTTATTCCTTTTAGTGAGACAGTGCCTCAATTCTCCCATTTAGTGCCACAATCCCCAAATTCTCCCATTCAGAGGAAAACTGCACCATTTCTCCGAGTTATTGCTACACTGCCACACATCCCTCTTTTAGTGCGACATTGCCCCAATTTTCCCATTTAGAGTGACACTGTTCTAATTGTCCCATTTTGTTTCGCCTCTTCGGCTCCACGACCGACGTCTCACATTTAGTATAACACTGCCCCAATTCTCCCATTTTGTGCTGTAATGCGCCAATTCTCCCATTTGGGTGATAATGGCCCAGTTATCCCTTTTAGTGAGACACTGCGTCAATGTCCCGATTTCGTGTGAAATTGCAACAACTGTCAGTATTAAGGATTGTCTTGCTGATATGCTCTCTTTTACTCTGGTATACATCCTCAACAAAATGATGCTCTGCTCAACTTTTTTTTCATTTAATGGTGTCCTACATGGAGTGCTCATTTGCAACATTTCTCCGACTTATGGACACCATGCCTGTGTTCTTACATTTATCTGTGCTATTATTACCACTCTGCACCAATTTTTCTCATTGACTAATGCCATGGACCAGTTGTCCAATTTTGCAATTTGCAGTAAAGCGGAGATTCAATGCAGGGCACCACTATATGAAAACAATTTCAGCAGGGAACCATTACGTGGAAAATGTGTCAGGGAATACCTAAATGGAAGAGCTGGTACAGTTCACCTCAATAGGTGGAATTTGTGCAGGATCATTATTGAGAATTTTATATACGTAACATTAAATTTAGAAAATTCTGACACTAAATGCGAGAATTGGTGCAGATTAGGATAAAAAGGGAGATTGGGTGCAGTGTAGTACTAAGTGGGAGAACTGGGGAATGTCAATCATGAATGGGAGAATGAGAGTAGGCCACACCTAAATGAAACCATTTGACTGGGGCATCGCTAATATGTCGTGTAGGGAAATACTGAGTCAAGAACTTGTTCGGGACATCAGGAATTTGGGGAATTGGTGTTGGGCAACAGTGAATTGGAGAACTGGTACATGGCATCAGTCAATGAGAAAATTGGTGCAGGGAGGTAATAAGAGCACAGATAAATTGGAGAACACAGGCATGGATTACGTAAGAAGGAGAAATGTTGCAAAGGAGCACCACTTTACTCCACGTAGCGCTCCACTAAATGAAAAAGAAACATTGAGCAAAGCACCATTGTGTTGAAGATGTGGAAAAGAGAAAAAGAGAGAATTTGGGCAAGACAATAATCAATACTGAGACTTGATGCAATGTAGCACTAAATGGGATAATTGGGGCAGTGTCATGCTAAACGGGAGAATTGGAGCAATGAAGCACTAAATGGGGGAATTGTGGCAGTGTAGCACAAACTGGGAGAATTGGAACAGTTTAGCTCTAAATGGGATAAACTGCGCAGTGTAGCAGTAAATGGGAGAATTTGAGTAGTTTAGCATTAAATGGGAGAATTTTGGCCAGTGTAGCACTAAATGGGAGAGTTTTGGCATTGTTGCATTAAATGGGAGAATTGGCCTGTGTCGCACTAATTGGTAAAATTGGGGCATGTCACACTAAATGGGAGACTTGGGACATGTAGCTATAAATGGGAGAATTGGGGTGGCGTAGCACTAAGTGGGTGTTGTCACACTAAATGGAAGAAATGGGGCAGTGTTACACTAAATGGGACAGTTGTTGTTGTCTCGCCCTAAATGGGAGTATTGATGCAGAGTAGGATGAATTGGGAGAATTGTTGCAGTGTGGCACTAAACAGGAGAATTGGAGTAGGTCGATACTGAATGGGAGAATTAGACTAGGGCACCTCTAAATGGTACAATTGGGCTGGGGCATCACTAATATTTGGTATAGGACAACACTGAGTGGAGAACTTGTTCAGGACATCAGGAAACGAGGGAATGGGTGTAGAGCAACAGTGAATCAGAGAATTGGTATATGGTGTCAGCAAATAAGAGAATTGGTGCAGGGTGGTAATAAGAGCACATGTAAATGGGAGAACACAGGCATGGATTCTGAGAGTCGGAGAAATGTTGCAAAGATTCAGTAAAGTGGAGATTCGATGTAGGGCACCACTAAATGAAAGTAATTTGAGCAGGGCACCATTATGTGTGACAGAAAATAACTAAATGGTAGAGTTGGTACAATTTCCCAAAAAAGGAAGGATTTTGTAGGTTCCATTATTTGCAAATTTGAAATAAGTGATGCTAAAATTAGAGAATTATGGCACTAGACCACTAAATGGGAGAATTGTTGCAGGGATATACGAATTGGAAAAACTGACACACAGTGGAAGTAAATTGGAGAGTTAGGACATGCCGCCAGTAAATGGGAGAATTAGAGTAGGGCACTCACAAGTTGCAGAATTGTTCTAGGAATCAGTAAATGGAAGAATAGGGGTCGACATAGTGGTATGAATAAATGGGAGAATTATTGGGCATCAGTAAATGGGAGATTTTGAACATTGTTTACATTCGAAAATTGCTGGGTTTGATAATATATTAAAGAAATGGATCAGAGCGTGGGAGGATGGGAGCATGGAATCAATACAAAGGAGAAATGTTGCAACCATCTTTAAATTGGAGATTCTGTTCAGCTCAACACAAAAGGAAAAATATACATATATTGTATCAGGGAACCACTAAGTGAGAGAATTGATACGGGGTCAATAATTGATGCCAGTGCCACTAAATTAGACAACTGGTGCATAAAGTTGGGAGAATTGAGCAAAGGCATCAGCAAATATGGCAAATAATGTGGGCAACATTGAATTGGAGAATTGGTGCAGGGCATCAGTAATTGAGGGAATTGGTTCAGAGTACCAATAAGAGCATTTGTAAATTGGAGAATGCGGGCAGTGAATCAGTCGGTTGGGGAAACGTTGCAAACGAGAAGTAAAATGGAGATATGACGTAGGGTATCACAAAATGAAAAAAAAAATGTCGAGCAGGGCACCATTGTGTTGAAGATGTGATTCAGAGTAAAAAGGACAATTTGGGCAAAACAATGCTCAATACTAAGAGTTGGTTCAGTGTCGCACTAAGTTGGGGAATTGGGGCAGTGTTGCACTAAATGGGAGAAGATGGGCAGTGTAGTACCGAATGGGAGAGTAGAGACAGTATCGCATTAAATGGGAGAATTTGACCTTGTCGCATGAAATGGTGCAGTGTAGCACGTAATGGGAGAGTTGGGCCTGCATAACACTAAATGATAGCGCTATTTGTTGCAGAGAAATACTAACTGGAAAAAAAATACTGGTGGGCAGTGGAACTATGTTATCGAATTGAGGTATGGCAGTAGTAAGCGGGAGACTTGGACGAGGGAACCCCTAAATGTTAGAAACAGTCTAGGGCATCAGTAAATGGAAGCATTAGTACAGGGGTGTGAGGAAATGGGAGAATTAGTGAGAATCAATAATTGGGAGGTTCGGTGCGCAGTGCTATTGCAGTAGAACATTGGTGGGATTGCCAATATATTAGAGAACTGGAGCAGAGCATGTACAAATTAGGAAATACTGGCAGGGACCAACAAAATGGAGAAATGTTATAAGCTTCAGTAAATTGGAAATTCAGATCTGTGCACCTTTGAAATTTGAAATAGAGCATCAGATAATGGGAGAACCGGTGCAGTGTAGCAATGAATGGGAGAATTGGTGCACTGTAGCAATAAATGGGAGGGATGGTGCAGTGTAGTACTAAATGGGAGAGTTGGTGCAGTGAGCACTAAGTGGGAGAACTAAGCAAAGGCTTAACTAAATATGAGAATTTGGAATAGTGCATCAAATAATGGGAGAATTGGTGCAGTATGGCACTAAAGGAAGTATTGGGGTAGGAAAATGCTAGATTGAAGAATTAGAGTAGGGCACCCCTAAATTGGGGGAGGAAAACAGTCAATATGATGGTTCGCTCCGGCAACATTGAGTGGAAAACTTAGTCAGGACATCAACAATGGAAGAATTTGTATAGGGCTATGAGTGAATGGGAAATTTGGTGAGAATCAATAAATGAGAGATTCGGTCCACAGTGCCATTACATTATAAAATGCGTGGGAGTGCCAAAATATTACAGAATTGGAACAGAGCATTTCTAAATTGGTGAATAGGCCAGGGAACTAATTAAACGAAGAAATATTGCAAACATCAGTAAATTGGAGATTCAGTTCAGTGCACCATTAAACGAAAGAAATTCAGAAGGTCACCAGTGCTTGGCAGAAGTGTATCAGGCCACACCTAAATGGAAGAAAATGGTGCAGGGCATCAATAATAGGAGAATTCATGCAGATGAAATAAAGTGGGAGAACTGGGGCAAGATTGTACTCAAAGGGACAGTTGATACATTTCCCGGATTTGTGCGGGATTGGTAAATGGGAGAATTGGTGCACCAGAGCCATAGAGATGTACAGCACAGAAAAAAAACCCGACAGGCCAACTTGTCCATGTCTTAATTTAAGAATTCTGGCAGTGATCCACTAAACTGTAGAATCATTGTAAGGAATTACTAAATGAAGGAATTGGACAAGAGATTATCCGAATATGATAATCTTAACAGGGCATCAGATAATGGAAGAATTGCTGCACTGTAGCACGTAATGAGAGAATTGGTGCATGTCGTACTGTATGGCAGAATTAGAGTAGAACACCCATAAACTGGGCAAGGGTATCAGTCGACATTAGGATTGGATTAGGGCAACACTGAGTAGAGAACTTTTTCAGGACATCACTAAATGTTGGAAATAGTGCATAGCAACACTGAATTGGAGAATTGGTGTGGGGCATCAGTAAATGTAAGACCTTTTGCAGGCTGCTGATAACTTCGAGAATTGGAGCAAATGTGAGAACAAGGGCAGTAAATCAGTAAATAGCACAAATGGTACAAAGTATTATTAGTGGAGAGTCAAACATACAGCACGAAATAGGAGAGTTGGTGCAGTTCATCAATAAAGGAGAATATGTGCAAGATAGGCAATTTGGAGATTTGATGCAGGCATCGCCCAAAATTAGAGAATTCTGGCAGCAGGCCACTAAATTGGAGAATTAATGCAAGAAACTACTGAATCGCGGAGTCGGGGTGGAGAATCAAAACAGGCACCACGAGATTGGAGAGTTGGTGCAGTTCAACACTAAAGGGAGGATATGTGCAAGATCAGCAATTTGGAGATTTCATGCAGGGATCAGCAAAATGAGAGAATTCTGGCAGCAGACCACGAAATTAGTGAATCACTGCAAGGAACTACTAAATGTAAGAAATGTGCAAGGGCTGATCAAAATAAGAGAAATTTAGACAGGTCATCAGATAGTTGGAAAATTTGTGCAGTTTAGCTTGAAATGGGAGAATTAGTGCAGCGTCGCACTAAATGGGAGAATTGGTGCAGAGAAGCACGAAATGGAAAAACTGGTGGTCAGTGGAACGAAATTAGAGAACTGAGGCATAGCACTAATAAATGGGAGAATTGGAGTAAGGCATCCCTAAATGGTAGAGTCAGTCTCGGGCATCGATAAATGTATGAATTAGTACGGGGTATAAGGAAACGGGAGAATTAGTGGGAACGAACAAATGGGAGAATCGGTGCACAGTACCATTACATTCGAAAATTAATGGGAGTGCCAACATATCGGAGACTTGAGCAGCCCGTGTCTAACTTGGGGAATATTAATCGGGAGTGAATACATGGAGGAAATGTAGTAAAGATCAGTAAATTGGGTGGAAAATTTATTCAGGACATCTGTAAATAGGGAAAGTGGTGCTTAGCAACACTGAATTGGAGAATTAGTGCGGGGTTTCAGTAAATTTGAGACCTGTTGCAGGCTGCTGATAACTTCGAGAACTGGAGCAAATGGGGGAACAGGGGCAGTGAATCAGTAAATAGGAGAAATGCTGCAAAGGATTAGTGATGCAGAGTCAATACAGGCACAACGAAATGGGAGAGTTGGTGCAGTTCACCACTAGAGGGAGGATATGTGCAAGAGCAGCAATTGGAGATTTGATGCAGGGATCGCCAAAATTAGAGTATTCTGGCAACGGACTACTAAATTGGAGAATCATTGCAAGGAACTACTAAATGGAAGAACTGTGCAAGGGCTTATCTAAATTTGAGAATTTAAACAGGGCACCGGATAATGGGAGAATATGTGTAGTTCAGATCTAAATGGAAAAACTGGTGCAGTGTGTCACTAAATGGAAGAATTGTGGCAGCACACTACTGGTTTGGAGAATGAGAGTAGGCAACCCCTAAATTGGGCGATGTCATCAGTCAATCTGAGGACTGCTACAGGGCATCACATCAGTAATTGGGGGAAATGGTGCTGGACGACACCAAATGGAAGCTTTGCTGCAGTGCATATGTAAATGAGAGACCTGGCGCAGGGCGCCATAACACAGAGAAATGCAGCAAATGGGAGAACACGGGAATAAGTAAATAGCAAAAATGTTGCAAAGGTTTGATGATGGAGAGTCAATGTGGTGCACCATGAAATGGGTGAGTTGGTGCAGTTCACCACTATGGTAGGATATGTGCAGGATCGGTAATTTTGGAGATTTGATGCAGTGATTGCCAAGATTAGAGAATTCTGGCTGCGGACCACTAAGTGGGAGAATTATTGCAGAGAAATAATAAGTGGACAAAATGGTGCACAGTTCAACTAATTTAGGGATTTGAGGCATGGCGCTGTTAAATGGGAGAATGAGAACAGGGCACCTGTAAATCGTAGAATCGGGCTCGGACGTAAGTAACTGGAAGAATTCATCTAGTGGTATGAGTAAATGGGAGATTTGGTGGAAATCAATAAATGGGCTATTTAATGCACAATGCCATTTCATCAGAAAATTAGTGGGAGTGCCAATATATTATGGAATTGGAGCAGAACATGTCTAAATTGCAGAATAGAGGTAGGGAATCACGAAAAATAAGAAATTTTCCGGCATCCGTAAATTGGTGATTCAGTCCAGTGCACCACTAAATGGAAAAAATTTCATCAGGACACCAGTGCGTGAAAGAAGTGTATCAGGGAACAACTAAATGGAAGGAACTGATGCAGGTCATCAATAATTGGAGAATTAATGCAGGTGCCATAAAATTGTAAGTGGTATAAGTGAGGCAGTATAACGCTCAATGGGAGAGTTGGTGTAGTTCACTGATCTGTGCAGGATCGGTAAATACGAGAATTGGTGCAAGGAAGCAGAGCCCTAAACACAGCCATAAAGATATGCAGCATCGAAACAGGCCCTTCGGTCCAACTTGTCCATGCCCAAATTTAACCCGTCTGGCAACACTCCACTAAATTGGAGAATCAATGCAAGGAACTACTGATTGGAGTAATTTAGAAGGGTTTATCTAAATATGAGAATTTGGAGCAGCACATCAGATATTGGGAGAATAGTGCAGGTTAGCACGAAATGGCAGAACTGTTGCAGAGTCAAATTAAATGGGAGAATTGGAGAATTGTAGCACTAAAGCGCGGAATTAGTGCAGGACCATACTGGATGGATGAATTAGAGTAGGGCACCTCAAATTGAGTGAGGACGTCAGTCAATGTGATGATTGGTGTAGGGCATAATTTCGTGGAGAACTTGTTCAGGACATCAGTAATTGGAGGAAATGTTGCTAAGCAATACCCAAGTGAAGGATTGGTGCAGAGCATCAGTAAACGAGAGATCTGGTGCAGGGTGCTGATAATTTCGAGACATGTTGGTTTAAAAAGTATATGTGGGCGAGATTCAGTACAGTACATCATGACATGTGAGAGATTCTGCAGTTCAATGCAGCAGGGAGGATACTTGCAGGATCGCTAAGATTAGAGAATTGATCAAGGGATCGCCAAGATTAGAGAATTCTGGCAGCGGAATACTAAATGGGTGATTTGTTGCAGACAAATATGAAATGGAAGAACTGGTGCACGGAGGAACTAAATTAGTGAAGTCAGGATGGAAACAGTGAATGGAACAATTAGAATAGGGCACCCCTAAATGGTAGAATCGGGCGAGGGCATCAGAAGATGCAAGAATTAATATAGGGGTATGAGTAAATGGGTGAATTGGTGGATATCAGTAAATGGGTATTTGGGGCACAGTGCCATTAAATTAGAAATTTGGTGGGCACCCAATATATTAGTGAATTGTCACGCAACATGTTTGAATTGGAGATTAGGGGCAGGGAATCAATAAAAAGAAGAAATGTTCCATCGTCAATAAATTGGAGACTCAGTTCAGTGCACCACTAAATGAAAAAATAATTAGCAGGATACCTGTACTTGGAAAAGGTGTATCACGGGACAAAGACATGAACGAAATTGGCGAATTCATGCAGGTGTCATTAAATTCTAAGTGGGAAAACTGGGACAGGATTATACTCAAAGTGAAATTTGGTGCAGTTCCCGGAATTGTGCAGGATTGGTATGTGGGAGAATTGGTGTAGCGAGCCTGAAGAAGAGCCATAGAGATGTACAGCAAAGAAACAGACCCTACGGTAAAATTTGTCTATGGATAAATTTAAGAATTCTGGCAGTGCTCCACTAAATCAACCTGGCAAAGGAAACAGTGACTACACTTAGAAGACCCAAAGACACAAGCACCAAACACTACCAACTTCATCAGCAAGGACAGTATCGTTAAGCTAATGGACCTATGCTTTACCACCCATTTCATCTTCAACGTCAAAACCTACAGACAATCCAATGGAACAACCATGGGATCTCCGATATCAGGGTTCTTAGCAGAGACAGTAATGCAGAGAATCGAACAAACAGCTCTGCCAACTATCCAACCCAAACTTTGGATCCGCTATATTGTTGACACCTTTGTTGTCTCTAAAAGAAACATGTCGTCTCTAAAAGAGGAAATCCGCAAAACCATCAATAATACCTTTACAGGAATAAAAGTCTCTAAAGAGGAGAAAACCGCATCAAAGTGCCATTCCTAGTTGTCACAGTAGAGTGAAGGGCTAGTGGGGAACTTCAAACCAGCGTCTACAGGAAAACAACACGAACAGACCAAATATTGAAATACAGAAGCAATCATCCCACATCCACAAACGAAGTTGCATCAGAACATCATTTTAATGAGTCACCACTCACTGCAGCACAGAGGAAAATCACCGATTCAGTATATTCAAATCGAATGGGTCCCCAATGAACACAGTTCGCTAATTTCTCAGCAGACAAAACGCGACCAAACGCCCTAGCCACTCTCCCACACATCAAGGACATCTCGGAAATTACTGCCAGACGACTCAGACCCTTTGGCATCATGGTAGCCCACAAGCCCATCAACACACTAAAACAGCAGCTAATGAGGATGAAAGACCCCATACACACAACAAGCAAAACTAATGTCATTCACAAAATACTGTGCAGGAGCTTTCAGAAACACTTATTGGAACAAACAGGCAGAAAACTAGCTACCAGAATACATGACAATCAACTAGCGACAAAACGACATGACCCTTTCGCACTAGATAAGGAAGGACCGCACTTAGACTCGGACAACACATCCATCCTCGGCCAAGCCAAACTGAGGCACTCACGAGAATTCCGAGAAGGATGGATTACAAACGGAACTCTATCAACAAACACATTGACTTGGATCCCATTTACAACTCCCCAAGAAAAAGATCAGGAAATGTCATCACCATAGGAAATGACGGCACAACACGAAATGACATCACCAACCCAAGGAAACCCAAATATATAAATAGAAAGCAACATACATGAGCTGTGCTTCGTCCAGAGGCTCACTGAAGATGTTACCTTGTATGGTGACAAAACGTCTGAAAATGACCCTTCCAGCTCAGCGAGCAAACCTACACTCAGAAACAGACCGTTCATCCAACTCATTCATGCCGACCAAATATCCTAAACTAATCTACTCCAAGGTGCCAGCACTTGGCTCATATCCTTCGAAGACCTTTCCTTTTCAGATGCCCACTCAGAAGCCTTTTAAGCATCGGAATTGCACTCGAGTCCACCAATTTCTGTAGGAACTCATTCCATACATGCACCAACCTCTGTGTGAAAGAAGTTGCCCCTAAGTTCCCTTTTATTTTTTTCCTTCTCACTCTAACACTTTGCCCTTTAATTCTCAACTTCCACACTCACGTACAAGACCTTATATATTTACCTTATCCATGCCCCTCATGATTTTATTAACCTCTGTAAGGTCACCCTCAGACTCCGATGCTTCAGGGAAAACAGCCCCAGCCTGTTCAGCCTCTCTTTATAGCTCAATCCGTCCAACCCTGGCTACATCCTTGTAATTCTTTTCTGAACACTTTCAAATTTCGCAACATACATCCAATAGGAAAAAGACGACAATTGCACACATTGTTCACAAGTGGACTAATCAATGTTCTGTACATCCGCAACATGACCTCCTAATTCTTCTCATCAATGCTCTGACGAACACAGCAAAGCTTACCAAACGCCTTCTTCACCGTCCTGCCAACCTGCGACTTCACATTCATGAAAATATGAACCTGCACTCCAAGGTGTCTTTGTTCAGCAACAATCCCCAGGACCTTAAAATTAAGTGTGTATTAACTGCCTGTATTCGCTCATTTACACGTGCTCTTATTAACACCCTGCACCAATTCTCTTATTTACTAATGTTATGCACCAATTCTCCAATTCACTGTTTCCCAACAACAATTCCGCCATTTCCTGATGTCTGAAACAAGATCTCCACTCAGTGTTGACTTGCACCAAACACTAGCCATTGCCCCAGGTCAATTTTCCCATTTAGGGGGGCGCTATTCATATTCTCCCATTCAGTATCGATCATCCCCATCTCTCCCATTTGGTGCTACACTGCACCCATTTTCCGATTTATTCATAGTCTGTACCAATTCTCCCATTTAATGTTACATGTTCTAGCTCTACTATTTAGTGTCAGAATTCTCTAATTTTGGCATCACCTATATGAAATTGCCAAAACTGTTCCTGCAGCAATACTGCCTTTTCTGAATAATTGTACCAACTCTTCCATTCAAGGATTTCCATGACGCACATTTTCCACATAATGTTGCCCTGCACAAAATTGTTCCATTTAGTGGTGCCCCAATGGAATCTCTACTTTTCTGCTGTTTCGCAGCTTTTCTCTGACTTGCGATCCATGCCTGTGTTCTCCCATTTGCATGTGCTCTTATTACCACCACACACCAATTCTCTTATTTACTGATGCCAATCACCAATTCTACAATTCACTGTTGTCTAACATCAATTTCGCCATTTCCTGATGTCTGAAACAAGTTCTCCAATCAGTTTTGTCCTACACCCCACAGCCAAATTGTCCCATTTATGGGTGCGCAACTCGGATTCTCCAATTCAGTATTGACCTTCGACAATTCTCCCATTTCGTGCCACACTGCCCCAATTGTCGCATTTAGTGTCAGAATTCTCTAATTGTGGCATTACCTATATAAAATTCCCAAAACCGATCCTGCACAATTCCCGCCTTTTCTGGTGAACTGTACCAAGTCTTCCATTCAGTTTTTCTGTGACACACATATTCTACATAATGGTGCCCTGCTCAATTCGTTTTCAGTTAGTTGTGCCCTGCATGGAATCTCCACTTTACTGCTCTTTTGCAACTTTTCTCTGATTTACGGATTCCATGCATTATGGTGCTCTTATTACCACCCTGCACCAATTCTCCAATTCACTTTTTCCCAACGCCAATTTACCCATTTCCTGATATCCTGAAGCAAGTTCTCCACACAGTGTTGCCCTGCACGATATATTAGTAATGGTACCAGCCCTATTGTCCCATTTACGGGTGCGCTACGCTAATTTTCCCATTCAGTATGCTCTTATTGCTACCCTGCACTAATTCTTTTATTTACTGATGTCATGCACCAATTCTCCCACTAACTCGCGCCCAACACCAATTTCCCAGTTTCCTGAAGCCCTATGTCAAATATTAATGATGGCTGGGCCTAATTGTCCCATTCAGTATTGAACTTCCCCAAATCTCGTATTTCGTGCAACACTGCATCCATTCTCCCATTTCACCCTATACTGCACCAATTCTCTCATTTCAGGCCAGACTGCCCTAATTCTCCCATTGAGTGTGAAACTGCCCCAATTCGTGCTTCTAGTGCCAGAACTCTCTTACTTTGGCAGCATCTCCATCAAATTCCCAAAACCGATTCTGCATCAATCCTGCCATTTCTGGCAAACTCTACTAATTCTTCCATTGAGTTATTCCATGCGACACATTTTGCACATAATATTGCCCTGCACAAAATGGTTCCATTTAGTGGTGCCCTGCACCGAATCACCACTTCATTTCTCGTTTGCAGCTTTTCTTCGACTTGCAGATTCCATGCCTCTGTTCTCCCATTTACATGTGCTCTTATTACCACCCTGCACCAATTCTCTTATTTACTGATGCCATGCACCAATTCTCCAGTTGGCTCTTGTCCAACACCAATTCCGCCATTTCCTGATGTCTGAAACAAGTTCTCCACTCAGTGTTGACTTGCACCAAACACTGGCCATTTCACAGGCCAATTGTCCCATTTCGGGGTGCGCTATTCTAATTCTTCCATTCAGTATCGATCATCCCCATCTCTCCCATTCGGTGCTACACTGCACCCATTCTCCGATTTCCTCATAGTATGCACCAATTCTTCCATTTAATGTTACATGCCAAATATGTTACATCACCGATATGAAATTGCCAAAACTGTTCCTGCATCAATCCTGCCTTTTCTGATGAACTGTACCAACTCTTCCAATTAAATTAATTCTTGACACACATTTTCCACATAATGTTGCCCGGCACAAAATGGTTCCATTTAGTGGTACACTGCCTGGAATCTCCACTTTACTGCTCTTTTGCCGCTTTTCTCTGACTTGAGATCCATGCCTGTGTTCTCCCATTCACATGTACTCTTATGACCAGCACACACCAATTCTCTTATTTACTGATGACATGCACCAATTCGCCAATTCACTGTTGTCCAACATCAATTCCGCCATTACCTATTGTCTGAAACAAGTTCTGCGCTCACTTTTGTCCTGCACCCAATATTTGCGATTTCCCCAGCGCAATCATCCCATGTAGGGGCGCGCTACTCGAATTCTCCAATTCAGTATTGACCTTCCACAGTTCTCCCATTTATTTCGACACTGCACCCGTTCTCCCATTACATCCTATTCTGCACCAATGTTCCCATGTAATGGTAACGCTCTAATTCTCCCATTTATTGCCACACAGCCCCAATTGTGGCATTTAGTGTCAGAATTCTCTAATTTTGGCGTTACCTATATAAAATTCCCAAAACCGATCATGCACAAATCCCGCCTTTTCTGGTCAACTGTACCAAATATTCCTTTCAGTTTTTCTGTGACACACAGATTCTACAAAATGGTGCCCTGCTCAATTCGTTTTCAGTTAGTTGTGCCCTGCATGGAATCTCCACTTTACTGCTCTTTTGCGACTTTTCTCTGATTTACGGATTCCATTTCTGTGTTCGCACATTTACATGTGCTCTTATTACCACCCTGCACTAATTCTCCAACTCACTTTTTCCCAACGCCAATTTCCTCATTTTCTGATATGCTGAAACAGATTCTCCACACAATTGTTGCCCTGCACGAAATATTGACAATTATCCCAGCACTATTTTCCTATTTAGTGGTGCGCTTCTCTAATTTTCCCATTCAGTATGCTCTTATTGCTACCCTGCACAAATTCTTTTATTTACTGATGTCCTGCACCAATTCTCCCACTAACTCACGCCTCACACCAATTTTCCAGTTTTCTGATGCCCTATATCAAATATTAATGGGGGACCAGCCTAATTATCCCATTCCGTATTGAACATACCCCAAATCTCGTATTTAGTGCAATAAAGCATCCATTCTCCCATTTCACCCTATACTGCACCAATTCTCTCATTTCGGGCTAGTCTCTCCTAATTCTCCGATTGAGTGTGAAACTGCCCCAATACTTCCATTGAATTATTCCATGAGTCACATTTTGCACATAATGTTGCCCTGCACATAATGGTTCCATTTAGTGGTGCCCTGCATCGAATCTCCACTTCATTGCTCTTTAGCAACTTTTCTCTGACTTGTGAATTCCATGTCTGTGTTTGCTCATTTACACGTGCTCTTATTACCACCCTACACCAATTCTCTTATTTACTGATGCCATGCACCAATTCTCCAATTCACAGGTGCCCAACACCAATTCCGCCATTTCTTGATGTCTGAAACAAGTTCTCCACTCAGTGTTGACTTGCACCAAACGCTGGCCATTGCCCCAGGCCAATTGTCCCATTTAGGGGTGCGCTGTTCTTATTCTCGCATTCAGTATCGATCATCCCCATCTCTCCCATTCGGTGCTACACTGCACCCATTCTCCGATTTCCTCATAGTCTGCACCAATTCTTCCATTTAATGTAACATGCTCCAGTTCTACCATTTAGTGTCAGAATTCACTAATTTTGGCATCACATATATGCTAAATTGCCAAAATTGTTCCTGCATCAATCACGCCATTTCTGACGAACTGTACCAACTCTTCCATTCTAGTTATTCCGTGACACACATTTTCCACATTTTTTTGCCCTGCACGAAATTGTTCCATTTAGTGGTGCCCTGCATGGAATCTCTACTTTTCTGCTCTTTTGCAGATTTTCTATGACTTGCGATCCATGCCTATGTTCTTCCATTCACATGTGCTCTTATTACCACCACTCACCAATTCTCTTATTTACTGATGCCTTACACCAAATCTCCAATTCACTGTTGTCCAACATCAATTCCGCCATTTCCTGATGTCTGAAACAACTTCTCCACTCAGTTTTGACCTGCACCCAATATTGGCTATTTCCCCATCCCAATTGTCCCATTTAGGGGTGCGCTACTCGAATTCTCCAATTCAGTATTGATCTTCCACAGTTCTCCCATTTATTTCGACACTGCACTCGTTCTCCCATGTCATCCTATTCTGCACCAATGTTCCCATGTAATTCTCCCATTTATTGCCACACAGCCCCAATTGTGGCATTTAGTGTCAGAATTCTCTAATTTTGGCGTTACCTATATTAAATTCCCAAAACCGATCCTGCACAAATCCCGCCTTTTCTGGTCAACTGTACCAAATCTTCCTTTCAGTTTTTCTGTGACACACATATTCTACATAATGGTGCCCTGCTCAATTCGTTTTCAGTTAGTTGTGCCCTGCATGGAATCTCCATCTTACTGCTCTTTTGCAACTTTTCTCTGATTTACGGATTCCATACCTTATGGTGCTCTTATTACCACCCTGCACTAATTGTCCAATTCACTTTCTCCCAATGCCAATTTCCCCATTTCCAGATATCCCGAAGCTAGTTCTCTACACATGTGGCCCTGTACGAAACATTGGCAATGGTCCCAGCCCTATTGTCCCATTTAGGTGTGCGCTACTCTATTTTTCCCATTCAGTATGCTCTTATTGCTACCCAGCACCAATTCTATTCTTTACTGATGTCATGCACCAATTCTCCCACTAACTCTCGCCCAACAATTTCCCAGTTTCCTGCTGCCCAATATCAAATATCAAATATCAAATAATGATGGCCCAGCCTAATTGTCGCATTCAGTATTGAACTTCCCCAAATCTCATATTTAGTGCGACACAGCATCCATTCTCCCATTTCACCCTATACTGCACCAATTCTTCCATTGAGTGTGAAACTGCCCCAAGTCTTGCTTCTCGTGCCAGAACTCTCGAACTTTGGCAGCACCTCCATCAAATTCCCAAAACTGAACCTGCATTAATTCTGCCATTTCTGGTGAACTCTACCAATTCTTCCATTGAGTTATTCCATGAGGCACATTTTGCACATTATGATACCCTGCACAAAATGGCTACATTTAGTGGTTCCCTGCATCGAATCTCCACTTCATTGCTCTTTAGCAACTTTTCTCTGACTCGCAGATTCCATGCCAGTGTTTGCACATTTACACGTGATCTTATTACCACCCTGCACCAATTCTCTTATTTACTGATGCCATGCACCAATTCTCCAATTCACTGGCGCCCAGCAACAATTCTGCCATTTTCTGATGTCTGAAACATGTTCTCCACTCAGTGTTGACTTGCACCAAACACTGGCCATTGCCCCAGGCCAATTGTCCCATTTAGGGGTGCGCTGTTCCTATTCTCCCATTCAGTATCGATCATCCCCATCTCTCCCATTCGGTGCTACACTGCACCCATTCTCCGATTTCCTCATAGTCTGCACCAATTCTTCCATTTAATGTAACATGCTCCAGTTCTACCATTTAGTGTCAGAATTCTCTAATTTTGGCCTCACGTGTATGAAATTGCCAAAACTCTTCCTGCATCAATCCAGCCTTTTCTGACGAATTGCACCAACTTTTCCATTCAAGTTATTCCGTGACACACATTTTCCTCATAATGTTGCCCTGCACCAAATGGTTCAATTTAGTGGTGCCCTGCATGGAATCTCTACTTTTCTGCTCTTTTGCAGATTTTCTATGACTTGCAATCCATGCCTGTGTTCTTCCATTCACATGTGCTCTTATTACCACCACACACCAATTCTCTTATTTAATGATGCCATGCACTAAATCTCCAATTCACTGTTGTCCAACATCAATTCCGCCATTTCCTGATGTCTGAAACAAGTTCTCCACTCAGTTTTGACCTGCACCCAATATTGGCTATTTCGCCATCCCAATTGTCCCATTTAGGGGTGCGCTACTCGAATTCTCCAATTCTGTATTGATCTTCCACAGTTCTCCCATTTATTTCGACACTGCACCCGTTCTCCCATTTCATCGTATTCTGCACCAATGTTCCCATGTAATGGTAACGCTCTAATTCTCCCATTTATTGCCACACTGCCCCAATTGTCGCATTTAGTGTCAGAATTCTCTAATTTTGGCGTTACCTGTATAAAAACCCAAAACCGATCCTGCACTAATCTCGCCTTTTCTGGTGAACTGTACCAAATCTTTCATTCATTTATTCTGTGACACACATATTCTACATAATGGTGCCCTGCTTGTTTCGTTTTCAGCTGGTTGTGCCCTGCATGGAATCTCCACTTTACTGCTCTTTTGCAACTTTTCTCTGATTTACAGATTCCATGCCTTATCGTGCTCTTATTACCACCCTGCACTAATTCTCCAATTCACATTTTCCCAACGCCAATTTCCCCATTTCCTGATATCCTGAAACAAATTCTCCACACAGTTGTTGCCCTGCACGAAATATTGACAATTGTCCCAGCACTATTGTCCCATTTAGGGGTGCGCTACTCTAATTTTCCCATTCAGTATGATCTTATTGCTACCCTGCACCAATTCTCTTAGTTGCTGATGTCATGCACCAATTCTCCCATTAACTCGCGCCCAACAACAATTTTCCAGTTTCCTGATGCCCTATTTCAAATATTAATGATGGCCCAGCCTAATTGTCGCATTCAGTATTGAACTTCCCAAAATCCCGTATTTAGTGCAACAACACTGCATCCATTCTCCCATATCACCCTATACTGCCCTAATTCTCCCATTTCGTGTGAAACTGCCCCAATTCTTGCTCCTCGTGCCAAACCTCTGTTACTTTGGCAGCACCTCCATCAAATTCCCAAAACTGAACCTGCATCAATCCTGCCATTTTTGGCAAAATCTTCCAATCCTTCCATTGAATTATTGCATGAGGCATATTTTGCACATAATGTTGCCCTACACAAACTGGTACCAGTTAGTGGTGCCCTGCACCGAATCTCCAATTTACTGCTGTTTTGCAACTTTTCTCTGACTCGCAGATCACATGCCTGTGTTCGCTAATTTACACATGCTCTTATTACCACCCTGCACCAATTCTCTTATTTACTGATGCCATGCATCTCCAATTCACTGTTGTCCAACACCAATTCCACCATTTCGTGATGTCTGAAACATGTTCTCCACTCAGTGTTGACTTGCACCAAACACTGGCCATTGCCCCAGGCCAATTGTCCCATTTCGGTGTGCGGTACTCGAATTCTCCTATTCAGCATTGACCTTCCACAATTCTGCCATTTAGTGCTACACTGCACTGTTCTCCAATTTCGTCCTTTTCTGCATCAATTTCCCCGTTTAATGCTGAACGCTTTAATTCTCCCATTTAATGCCACACTGCCACAATTGTCGCTTTTCGTGTCTGAATGCTATAATTTTGGCGTCACCTTTCTCAAATTCTCAATACCAATCCTGCACAAATCCAGCCTTTTTTGGTGAATTGTACCAACTCTCCCATTTCGATATAGCATGACACACAGTTACTACATCATGGTTCTCAGCTCAAATAATTTTCATTTTGTGGTGGCCTGCATCGAATCTCACATTCCTGCTCCTTTGCATAATTTGTCCCACTTACGGATTCCATGCTGTTTACACGTGCTCTTATTATTACCCTACACCAGTTCTCATATTTACTGATGCCACGCACCAGTTATCCAATTCACTGGTGCCCAACACCAATTCCGCCATTTCCGTATGTCTGAAAGAAGTCCTCCACTCAGTGTTGCCTAGCACCAAGCACTGGCCATTGCCCCAGAACAATTGTCCCATTTAGGGGTGTACTACTCGAATTTTCCCATTCAGCATTGACCATCCCCAACTCTCCCATTTGGTGCTACACTGCACCCACTCTCCGATTTCCTCAGATTCTTCACTAATTTTCCAATTTAATGCTGCACGCTCCAGTTCTCCCATTTCATGTCAGAATTCTCTAATTTTGGACTCACGTATATCACATTCCAAAAACTGATCCTTCACAAATCCTGCCTTTTCTGGTGAGCTGTACCAAATCTTCCATTCAGTTATTCTGTGACACACACATTCTACGTAAAGGTGCCCTGCTCAAATCGTTTTCAGTAAGTGGTGCCCTGCATGGAATCTCCACTTTACTGCTGTTTTGGAACTATTCTCGGACTTATGAATTCCATGCCTGTGTTCGCAAATTTAGATGTGCTCTTATTACCACCCTGCACTAATTCTCCAATTAACTTTTTCCCAAAGCCTATTTCCCCATTTCCTGACATCCTGAAGCAGGTCCTCCACTCAGTGTTGCCCTGCACGAAATATTGGCCCTAATGTCTCATTTAGGTGTTCGCTCCTCTACATTTCCCATTCAGTATGCTCTTATTGCTACCCTGCACAAATTCTCTTACTTGTTGATGTCACGCACCAATTCTCTAACTCACTCGCGCCCAACACCAATTTCCCCGTTACCTGATGCCCGATATCAAATATTAATGATGCCCCCACCCTAATTGTCCCAGTCACTATTGAACGTCCCCAAATCTCGTATTTAGCGCAACACTGCATTCTTTCTCCCATTTCACCCTATACTGCACCAATTTTCTCATTTCGGGCTAGACTGCCTAATTCTCCCATTGAGTGTGAAACTGTCCCAATTCTTGCTTCTAGTGCCAGAACTCTCTTACTTTGGCAGCACCTCCATCAAATTCCCAAAACTGATCCTGCATCAATCCTGCCATTTCTGGCAAAATGTACCAACTCTTTCATTCAGTTATTCCATGACGCACGGTTTCCCATAATGTTGCCCTGCACAAAATGGTTTCATTTGTGGAGCCCTGCATCGAATCTCCACTTTCCTGCTCTTTTGCTACTTTTCTCGGAATTGCGGATTCCATGCCTGTTTCTCCCATTTATACGTGCTCTTGTTACCACCCAGCACCAATTCTCTTATTTACTGATGCCATGCACCAAATCTCCAATTCACTGTTGTCCAACATCAATTCTGCTATTTCCTGTTGTCTGAAACAAGTTCTCCACTCAGTTTTGCCCTGCAACAAATATTGGCTATTTCCCCAGCGCAATTGTCCCATTTAGGGGCGCGCTACTCGAAGTCTCCCGTTCAGTATTGCCCTTCCTCAATTCTCCCATTTAGTGCTACACTGCACCCGTTCTCCCATTTGCTCCTATTCTGCACCAATTTTCCAGTTTAATTCTAAACGCTTCAATTCTCCCAGTTAATGCCACACTGCCACAATTGTTGCATTTAGTGTCTGAATTCTCTAATTTTGGCGTCGCCTATATCAAATTCCCAACACCAATCCTGAACAAATCCTGCCTTTTTTGGTGAATTGTACCGACTCTCCCATTTAGATATTCCGTCACACACATTTCCCACATCATGGTTCTCAGCTCAAATTGTTTTCATTTTGTGGTGGCCTGCATCGAATCTCCACTTTCCTGATCCTTTGCATAATTTCTCCAAGTTACCCATTCCATGCCTGTGTTCTCCCATTTACACGTGTTCTTATTACTTCCGTGCGTCAATTCTCATAGTTACTAATGCCATGCACCAATTATCCATTTCACCGTTGCCCAGCACCAATCACACCATTCCCTGATGTCCTGAATCAGTTCTCCACTGAGGTTTGCCCTACACTAAATATTAGTAATGCTCCAGCCCATTGTCCCATTCAGCAATGCGCTACTCCAATACTCCCAAATTTGCACCAAATTCTCTCTAACACTACCACACATCTGCAACACAATGGTACCCAGCTCATTTTTTTCCCATTTAGTGGTGCTCTGCGTGGAATAAAGTACAGCTCCTTTGCAACATTTCTCCGAGTTAGGGATTGCATGCCTGTATTCTACCATTTACATGTCCTCATATTCCTATCCTGCACCAATTTTCTTATTTACTGATGTCATATAACAATTCTCCAATTCACTGTTGCCAACACCAATTCCGCCATGTCCTGATATCCTGAACATGTTTACCACGCAGTGTTGCCCTGCACCAAATATTGGCCATTGCCCCAGCCAAATGTCCCATTTTGTGGTCCGCCAGTGTAATTCTCCCATTCAGTACTGACTTTTTACAATTCTCCCATTTAATGCAACATTGCACCAATTCTCCCATTCAATGCTACACACTCCAATATTTCCATTTAGTGCCACACTTCCACAAGTCTTACATCTAGTGTCAGAATTCTCTAATTTTGGCGTCACCTATATCAAATTGCCAAAGCTGATCCCGTTTTTTTGTGAAATGCACCAATTCTCCCATTTAGTTATTCTGTGACGCACATTTTCCACATAATGGTGTCCTGCTGAATTTGTTTTCATTTAGTGGTGCCCTGCATCGATTTCCACTTGACTGCTTCTTTACATAATTTCTCCAACTTACGAATTAAATGTTGCCCTACACCATATAGTAGCGATGCCCCAGCCTACTTGTTCCATTTAGGAGTGGTCTACGCTAATTCTCCTATTTATAAGTGTCATTCCCCAGTTCTCCCATTTCGTGCTACGCTGCCCCAATTATCATATTTACTGTCAGAAGTCTCTAATTTTGGCGTCACCTATAACAAATTCCCAATAACAATCCAGCACAAATCCCACCATTTGTGTTGAAATGTACTAGCTCTCACATTTAGGTATTCCCTAACACACATTTTCCACATAATGGTGTCTTGCTCAAATCGTGTTCATTTAGTGGTGCCTTGCATCAAATCTCCACTTTATTGCTCCTTTGCAAAATTTCTCTGACTTATGGATCTCATGTTCTTTCCATGTGCTCTTGTTACCACCCTGCACCAATTCTCTTATTTTCTGATGCCATGCATCAATTCTCCAATTCACTGTTGCCCAATACCAATTTCACCGTTTCCTGATGTACTTGCCTACTCAGTATTACCCTGCACCAAATACGAGTGATCGTCCAGCCCAATTGTCCCATTTAGTGGTGCCCTGCTCTAATTGTCCCATTCAGGATCGACTGCACCAATTCTCTTATTAATGCTACACTTCACCCATTCTAGGATTTCATCCGATTCTGCACCAATTCTTCCAGTTAGAGCTAGACTGCCCCAATTCTCCCACTTCGTGCGAAACTGCCACAATTCTCCAACTCAGTGCCTCACCACTCCAATTCTCCCATTTCGTGCCACACTGCCATAATTTTCCATTTAGTATGACACTATCTTAATTCTGCCATTTCGCAGGACCCTGTCCCAGTTCTCCCATTTAGTGCTACATTGAACCAAATCTCAGTATTGATTATTGTCTTGCGCAAATTCTGTCTTTTACTCTGATACACATCTTCAACACGTAGAGTAAAATGGTGCACCTTTGAAACATTCCTCCGGCTGACAGATTCTCAGCCTGTGTTCTCCCATTTACATGTGCTGGTATTACGACTCTGCAAGAATTCTCTTATTTCATGTTGCCATGCACCAGTTCTCCAATTCCCTGTTGCCTAACACCAATTCCCCCGTTCCCCGACGTCCTGAACACGTTCTCCACTCAGTGTTGCCCTACACCAAATATTAATGAGGCTCGAACACAATTGTCCCTTTTAAGAATGCGATATTCTAAATCTCGCATTCAGTATTGACCTTCCTCAATTCTCCCATTTAGTGCTGCACTGCCCCCATTCTCCCATTTCAACCTATTCTGAGCCAATTCTCCCATTTAATGCTCCACGACCCAATTATCCCTTTTAGTTCTACTTTGCCCCAATTCTCACATTTAGTGTCAGAATTCTCTAATTTTGGCGTTACCTATATTGAATTCCCAAAACTGATCCTGCACAAATCCCGCCTTTTGTCGTGAACTGTATCAACTGTCCCATTTACTTATTCCCTGACACACACTTTCCACATAATAGTGTCTTGCTCAAGTTGTTTTCATTTAGTGGCGCCCTGCATCGAATCTCTACTTTATTGCTCCTTTGCAAAATGTGTTCTTATGGATTCCACGCGTGAGTTCTCCCATTTGCATGTGTTCTTCTTACTACTCTGCACCAATTCTCTTATTTAACAATGCCATGAACCAATTGTCCAATTCACTTTTTCTCAAAATCACTTTCACCGTTTCCTGATGTCCTGCACAAGTTCTCCACTCAGTGTTGCCCTGCAGTAAATGTTATTAATGCCCCAGCCCATTCTCCCATTTAGGGGTGCGCTACTCCAATTCTCCCATTCAGTATTTACCTTACCTAATTTTGCTATTTCGTGCTACATTGTATTCATTCTCCCCATTCACCCTATTCTGCACCAATGCTGCAATTTAGGGCGAGACTGCCTCAATTCTCCCATTTAGTGCATCACAACCATAATTCTCCCATTTTGGGCTTTTCAACCGAAGTCTCCCTTTTAGTGCGACACTGCCCCAACTTTCGTTTTTACAGCATCAGTGCCCTAAATTTTCCATCTAATGCTACTGGGTCCAATTCTCTCATTTAATGCGTCACTGCCCCAACTCTCGCATTCAGTGCGAATTGCCCAATTTGTCAATTTAGAGAGACACTGTCCCAATTCTTCCATTAGGTGCGTCTCTTAGGCTCCTCAACCAGCGTCTCGCATTTCGTGTGACACTGCCCCAATTCTCCCATATTGCGCTCTAATGCGCCAATTCTCCCATTTGGGTGATACTCACCCAGTTATCCCTTTTAGTGAGACTTTGCCTGAATGCCCCTATTTAGTGCGAAATTGCAACATCTGTCAGTATTAAGTATTGTCTTGCTGATATGCTCTCTTTTATTCTGGTATACATCCTCAGCAAAATGATGCTCTACTCAACTTTTTTTTTCATTTAATGGTGCCCGACATGGAGTTCTCATTTGCAACATTTCTCTGACTTATGGACACCATACCTGTGTTCTTCCATTTATCCCTGCTGTTATTACCACCCTGCACCCATTTTTCTCATTGACTGATGCCATGTACCAGTTCTCCAATTGTGCAATATGCAGTAAAGTGGAGATAAAAATGCAGGGCACCACTAAATGAAAACAATTTCAGCAGGGCACCATTACGTGGAAAATGTCTGTCAGGGAATAACTAAATGGAAGAGCTAGTACAGTTCACCTCAAAATGTGGAATTTGTGTAGTATTATTGTTAGGAATTTTATATACGTAACATTAAAATTAGAAAATTCTGACACTAAATGCAAGAATTGGTGCAGATTAGGATAAAAAGGGAGAATGGGTGCAGTATACCACTAAAAGGGAGAACTGGGGAATGTCAATGATGAATGAGAGAATGAGAGTAGGCCACACCTAAATGAATCCATTTGGCTGGGGCATCACTAATATGTCGTGTAGGGCAACACTGAGTCAAGAACTTGTTCAGGACATCAGGAAATTGGGGAGTTGGTGTTGGGCAACAGTGAATTGGAGAACTGGTTCGTGGCATCAATCAATGAGAAAATTTTTGCAGGGAGGTAATAAGAGCACAGATAAATTGGAGAACACAAGCATGGATTACGTAAGAAGGAGAAATATTGCAAAGGAGCAACACTACTCTACGTAGTGCCCCACTAAATGAAAAAAAAACATTGAGCAGAGCAGGATTGTGTTGAAGATGTGGAAAAGAGAAAAAAGAGAATTTGGGCAAGACAATAATCAATACTGAGACTTGATGCAATGTAGCACTAAATGCGATAATTGGGGCAGTGTCATGCTAAACGGGAGAATTGGAGCAACGTAGCACTAAATGGGGGAATTGTGGCAGTGTAGCACGAAATGGGAGAATTGGAGCAGTTTAGCTCTAAATGGGAGAAACTGGGCAGTGTAGCACTAAATGGGAGAATTTGAGTAGTTTAGTACTAAATGGGAGAATTTTGGCCAGTGTAGCACTAAATGGGAGAGTTTTGGCATTGTTGCATTAAATGGAGAATTGGCCTGTGTATCACTAATTGGTAAAATTGGGGCATGTCACACGAAATGGGTGACTTCGAACATGTAGCTATAAATGGGAGAATTGGGGTGGAGTAGCACTAAGTGGGTGAAGTCGGGTGTTGTCGCACTGAATGGGAGAAATGGGGCAGTGTTACACGAAATGGGATAATTGTTGTTGTCTCGCCCGAAATGGGAGAATTGGTGCACTAAATAGGAGAATTGGGGTAGGTCGATACTGAATGGGAGAATTAGTCTCGGGCACCTCCAAATGGGACAATTGGGCCGGGGCATCACTAATATTTGGTGTAGGGCAACACTGAGTGGAGAATTTGTTCAGGACATCAAGAAACGAGGGAATAGGTGTAGAACAACAGTGAATCGGATAATTGGTATATGGTGTCAGTAAATAAGAGAATCGGTGCAGGGTGGTAAAAAGAGCACATGTAAATGGGAGAACACAGGCATGGATTCCGTGAGTCGGAGAAATGTTGCAAAAGATCAGTAAAGTGGAGATTCGATACAGGGCACCACTAACTGAAAGTAATTTGAGCAGGGCACCATTATACAGAAAATGTTTGACAGGGAATAACTAAATGGGAAAGTTGGTACAATTTACCAAAAAGGAAGGATTTTGTACGTTCCACTATTTACAAATTTGATATAGGTGACGCTAAAATTAGAGAATTCTGGCACTAGACCACTAAATGGGAGAACTGTTACAGGGAAATACGAATTGGAAAAACTGGCACACAGTGGAACTAAACTGGAAAGTTGGGACATGCCACCAGTAAATGGGAGAATTAGAGTAGGGCAGTCCCAAGTTGCAGAAGTGTTCTCGGCATGAATAAATGGAAGAATAGGGGTAGGTATAGGGGTATGAATAAATGAGAGAATTATTGGGCATCAGTAAATGGGAGATTTTGAACATTGTTTGCATTCGAAAATTGCTGGGTTTGATAATATATTAAAGAATTGCATCACAGCGTGGGAGGATGGGAGCATGGAATCAACGCAAAGTAGAATGTTGCAACCATCTTTAAATTGGAGATTCTGTTCAGCTCACCACTAAAGGAAAAATATACATATTGTATCAGGGAACAACTAAATGAGAGAATTGATACGGGGTCAATAATTGATGCCAGTGCCACTAAATTAGAGAACTGGTGCATAAAGTTGGGAGAATTGAGCAAAGGCATCAGCAAATATGGCAAATGATGTGGGCAACATTGAATTGGAGAATTGGTGCAGGACATCAGTAAATGAGGGAATTGGTTCAGAGTACCAATAAGAGCATTTGTAAATTGAAGAATACGGGCAGTGAATCAGTCGGTTGGGGAAACGTTGCAAACGAGAAGTAAAATGGAGATATGACGTAGGTTACCACAAAATGAAAAAAAAATGTCGAGCAGGGCACCATTGTGTTGAAGATGTGTATCAGTGTAAAAAGGACAATTTGGGCAAAACAATACTCAATACTGAGAGTTGGTTCAGTGTAGCACAAAATTGGGGAATTGGGGCAGTGTCGCATGAAATGGGAGAAGGTGGGCAGTGTAGTATCGAATGGGAGAGTAGAGACAGTGTCGCATTAAATGGGAGAATTTGACCTTGTCGCATTAAATGGTGCAGTGTAGCACGTAATGGGAGAGTTGGGGCTGTATAACATTAAATGAGAGTGCTATTTGTACCAGAGAAATACTAAATGGAAAAAGAAAAACTGGTGGGCAGTGGAACTATGTTATCGAATTGAGGTATGGCACTCGTTAGCGGGAGACTTGGACTAACGCCACCCCTAAATGGTAGAAACAGTCTAGGGCGTCAGTAAATGGAAGAATTAGTACAGGGGTGTGAGGAAATGGGAGAATTAGTGAGAATCAATAAATGGGAGGTTCGGTGCGCAGTGCCATTGCATTAGAACATTGGTGGGATTGCCAATATATTAGAGAACTGGAGCAGAGCATGTATAAATTGGGAGATTCTGGCAGGGACCAACAAAATGGAGAAATGTTGTAAGCTTCAGTAAATTGGAAATTCAGTTCTGTGCACCTTTGGAATTTGAAATAGAGCATCAGATAATGGGAGAACCGGTGCAGTGCAGCACTAAATGGGAGAGTTGGTGCAGTGAGCAGTAAATGGGAGAGTTGGTGCAGTGTAGCACTAAATGGGAGAGTTGGTGCAGTGTAGCACTAAATGGGAGAGTTGGTGCAGTGAGCACTAAATGGGAGAGTTGGTGCAGTGTAGCACTAAATGGGAGAGTTGGTGCAGTGTAGCACTAAATGGGAGAGTTGGTGCATTGTAGCACTAAATGGGAGAGTTGGTGCAGTGAGCACTAAATGGGAGAGTTGGTGCAGTGTAGCACTAAATGGGAGAGTTGGTGCAGTGTAGCACTAAATGGGAGAGTTGGTGCAGTGTAGCACTAAATGGGAGAACTAAGCAAAGGCTTAACTAAATATGAGAATTTGGAACAGTGCATCAAATCATGGGAGAATTGGTGCAGTATGGCACTAAATGGGAGAGTTGGTGCAGTGTAGCACTAAATGGGAGAGTTGGTGCAGTGTAGCACGAAATGGGAGAGTTGGTGCAGTGAGCACTAAATGGGAGAGTTGGTGCAGTGTAGCACTAAATGGGAAAGTTGGTGCAGTGTAGCACTAAATGGGAGAGTTGGTGCATTGTCGCACTAAATGGGAGAGTTGGTGCAGTGAGCACTAAATGGGAGAGTTGGTGCAGTGTAGCACGAAATGGGAGAGTTTGTGCAGTGTAGCACTAAATGGGAGAACTAAGCAAAGGCTTAACTAAATATGAGAATTTGGAACAGTGCATCAAATCATAGGAGAATTGGTGCAGTATGGCACTAAATGGAAGTATTGGGGTAGGAAAATGCTAGATCGAGGAATTAGAGTAGGGCGCCCAAAATTGAGGGAGGAAATCAGTCAATATGATGGTCCACTTGGGCAACATTGAGTGGAAAACTTGTTCAGGACATCAGCACTGGAAGAATTTGTATAGGGCTATGACTGAATGGAGAATTTGGTGAGAATCAATAAATGGGAGATTCGGTCCACAGTGCCATTACATTATAAAATGCATGGGAGTGCCAAAATATTACAGAATTGGAACAGAGCATTTCTAAATTGGTGAATAGGCCGGGGAACTAATTAAAAGAAGAAATGTTGCAAACATCAGGAAGTTGGAGATTCAGTTCAGTGCACCATTAAATGAAAACAATTCAGCAGGGCACCAGTGCTTGGCAGAAGTGTATCAGGCCACACCTAAATGGAAGGAAATGGCTCAGTGCATCGATAATTGGAGAATTCATGCAGGTGCCATAAAGTGGTAGAACTGGGGCAAGATTGTACTCAAAGGGACAGTTGATACATTTCCCGGATTTGTGCGGGATTGGTAAATGGGACAATTGGTGCACCAGAGCCCTAGATAGCACCATAGAGATGTACAGCACAGATAAAAACCCCGACAGTCCAACGTGTCCATGTCTTAATTTAAGAATTCTGGCAGTGCTCCACTAAACTGGAGAATCATTGCAAGGAATTACGAAATGGAAGAATTGGACAAGAGATTATCTGAATATGATAATTTTGAACAGGTCATGAGATAATGGAAGAATTGTGCACTGTAGCACGTAATGAGAGAATTGGTGCATGTAGTACTGTATATCAGAATTAGAGTAAAACACCCCTAAACTGGGCGAGGGTATCAGTCAACATTAGGATTGATTTAGGGCAACACTGAGTAGAGAACTTTTTCTGGACATCACTAAATGTTGGAAATGGTGCATAGCAACACTGAATTGGAGAATTGGTGTGGGGGATCAGTAAATGTAAGACCTGTTTCAGGCTGTTGATAACTTTGAGAAATGGAGCAAATGTGAGATCATGGGCAGTGAATCAGTAAATAGTGTAAATGATACAAAGTATTATTGGTGAAGAGTCAAAACATGCAGCATAAAATGGGAGAGTTGATGCAGTTCACCACGAAAGGGAGGATATGTGCACGATAGGCAATTTGGAGATTTGATTCAGACATCGCCCAAAATTAGAGAATTCTGGCAGCACACCACTAAATTGGAGAATTAATGCAAGAAACTACTTAATCGAAGAGTTGTGGTGGAGAATCAAAACAGGCACCACGAGATTGAAGTGTTGGTGCAGTTCAGCACTAAAGGGAGGATATGTGCAAGATCAGCAATTTGGAGATGTCATGCAGGGATCAGCAAAATGAGAGAATTGTGGCAGCGGACCACAAAATTGGTGAATCACTGCAAGGAACTACTAAATGTAAGAAATGTGAAAGGACTTATCTAAATATGATAAATTTGAACAGGTCATCAGATAGTTGGAGAATTTGTACAGTCCAACTTGAAATGGGAGAATTAGTGCAGCGTAGCACTAAATGGGAGAATTGGTGCAGAGACGCACTAAATGGAAAACCTGGTGGGCAGTGTAACGAAATTAGAGAACTGAGGCATAGCACTAATAAATGGGAGAATTGGAGTAAGGCATCCCTGAATGGTAGAGTCAGTCTCGGGCATCAAGAAAGGTATGAATTAGTACGGGGTATAAGGAAACGGGAGAATTAGTGGGAACGAATAAATCAGCGAATCGGTGCACAGTACCATTACATTCGAAAATTGATGGGAGTGCCAATATATCGGAGACTTGAGCAGCACGTTTCTAACTTGGGGAATATTAGTTTGGAATGAATAAATACATGAAATGTAGTAAAGATCAGTAAATTGGGTGGAATACTTGTTCAGGACATCTGTAAATGGTGAAGTGGTGCTTAGCAACACTGAATTGGAGAATTAGTGCGGGGTTTCAGTAAATTTGAGACCTGTTGCAGGCTGCTGTTAATATGGAGAACTGGAGCAAATGGGGGAAACAGGGACAGTGAATCAGTAAATAGGAGAAATGCTGCAAAGGATTAGTGATGCAGAGTCAATACAGGCACAACGAAATGGGAGAGTTGGTACAGTTCACCGCTAAATGGAGGATATGTGCAAGATCAGCAATTGAAGATTTGATGCAGGGATCGCCAAAATTAGAGTATTCTGGCAACGGACTACTAAATTGGAGAATCATTGCAAGGGACTACTAAATGGAAGAACTGTGCAAGGGCTTATCTAAATTTGAGAATTTGAACAGGGCACCGGATAATGGGAGAATATGTGTAGTTCAGATCTAAATGGGAAAACTGGCGCAGTGTCTCACTAATAGAAGTATCGGTGCAGTATATCATTAAATGGAAGAATTGTGGCAGCACAATACTGTTTGGGAGAATGAGAGTAGGGCACCCCTAAATTGGGCGAGGTCTACAGTCAATCTGAGGACTGGTGCAGGTCATCACATCAGTAATTGGGGAAATGGTGCTGGACGACACCAAATGGAAGCATTGCTGCGGTGCATCAGTAAATGAGAGACCTGGCGCAGGGCGCCATAACACAGAGAAATGCAGCAAATGGGAGAACACGGGAATCAGTAAATAGCAAAAATGTTGCAAAGGTTTGGTGATGGAGAGTCAATGTGGTGCACCATGAAATGGGTGAGTTGGTGCAGTTCACCACTTATGGTAGGTTATGTGCAGGATCGGTAATTTTGGAGATTTGATGCATAATTGCCAAGATTAGTGAATTCTGGCTGCGGACCACTAAGTGGGAGAAATATTGCAGAGAAATAATAAGTGGACGAAATTGTGCACAGTTCAACTAATTTAGGGATGTGAGGCATGGCGCTGTTAAATGGGAGAATGAGAACAGGGACCCTCTAAATCGTTGAACCGTGATCAGACATCAGTAACTGGAAGAATTCATCTGGTGGTATGAGTAAATGGGAGATTTGGTGGAAATCAATAAATGGCCGATTTAATGTACAATGCCATTTCATCAGAAAATTAGTGGGAGTGCCAATATATTAGGGAATTGGAGCAGAACGTGTCTAAATTGCAGAATAGAGGTAGGGAATCACTAAAAAGAAGAAATGTTGCCGGCATCAGTAAATTGGTGATTCAGTCCAGTGCACCACTAAATGGAAAAAAATTCACAGGGCACCAGTGCGTGAAAGAAGTGTATCAGGGAACAACAAAATGGAAGGACTGATGCAGGTCATCAATAATTGGAGAATTAATGCAGGTGCCATTAAATTGTTTGTGGGATAAGTGAGCCAGTATAACACTCAATGGGAGAGTAAGTGTAGTTCGCTGATCTGTGCATGATTGGTCAATACGAGAATTGGTGCAAGGAAGCAAAGCCCTAAGTACAGCCATAGAGATATGCAGCATGGAAACAGGCCCTTCGGTCCAACTTGTCCATGCCCACATTTAAGAGGTCTAGCAGCACTCCACTAAATTGGAGAATCAATGCAACGAACTGCTGAATGGAAGAATTTGGAAGGGTTTATCTAAATATGAGAATTAGGAGCAGCACATCAGATAATGGGAGAATTGTGCAGGTTAGCTCGAAATAGCAGAACTGTTGCCGCGTCAAATTAAATGGGAGAATTGGTGCACTGTAGCACTAAATCGCAGAATTAGTGCAGGATCATACTGGATGGATGAATTAGAGTGGGGCACCTCAAATTGAGTGAGGGCGTCAGTCAATGTGATGATTGGTGTAGGGCATCATTTCGTAGAGAACTTGTTCAGGACATCAGTAATTGGAGGAAATGGTGCTAAGCAACACTCAATTGAAGGATTGGTGCAGAGCATCAGTAAACGAGAGATCTGGTGCAGGGTGCTGATAATTTCGAGATTTGGTGTTTAAAAACCATATTAGTGGGCGAGATTCAGTACAGTACACCACGACATGTGAGAGTTTCTGCAGTTCAATGCAGCAGGGAGGATACTTGCAGGATCACTAAGATTAGAGAATTGATCAAGGGATCGCCAAGATTAGAGAATTCTGGCAGCAGAATACTAAATGGGTGATTTGTTGCAGACAAATACGAAATGGAAGAACTGGTGCACGGTGGAACTAAATTAGAGAAGTCAGGAATGGAAACAGTAAATGGAACAATTAGAAAAGGGCACCCCTAAATGGTAGAATCGCGCGAGGGCATCAGAAAATGCAAGAATTAATATAGGGGTATGAGTAAATGGGTGAATTGGTGGATATCAGTAAATGGGTATTTGGGGCACAGTGCAATTACATGAGAAACTTGGTGGGAGAGCCAATATATTAGAGAATTGGAGCACAGCATGTTTCAATTGGAGAATAGGGGCAGGGAATCAATATAAAGAAGAAATGTTCCATCGTCAATAAATTGGAGAATCAGTTCAGTGCACCACTAAATGAAAAAAAAAATAATTAGCAGGACACCTGTACGTGGAAAAAGTGTATCACGGGACAACAACATGAAAGAAATTGGAGAATTCATGCAGGTCTCATTAAATTCCAAGTGGGAAAACTGGGACAGGATTATACTCAAAGGGAAAGTTGGTGCAGTTCCCGGATTTGTGCAGGATTGGTATGTGGGAGAATTGGTGCAGCGAGCCTGAAGAAGAGCCATAGAGATGTACAGCACAGAAACAGACCCTACGGTACAACTTGTCCATGGCTAAATTTAAGAATTCTGGCAGCGCTCCACTAAATCAACCAGGCAAAGGAAACACAGACTTCACTTAGAAGACCCAAAGACACAAACACCAAACGCCACCAACTTCATCAGCAAGGACGGTGTCGTTAAGATAATGGACCTATGCTTTACCACCCATTTCATCTTCAACGTCAAAACCTACAGACAATCCAATGGAACAACCATGGGATCTCCGAGATCAGGGTTCTTAGCAGAGACAGCAAGGTAGAGAATCGAACAAGCAGCTCTGCCAACTATCCAACCCAAACTTTGGATCCGCTATGTTGCTGACACTTTTGTTGTCTCTAAAAGAAACCGATTAGAGGAAATCCTCAAAATCATTAATAATACCTTTACAGGAATAAAAGTCTCTAAAGAGGAGGAAAACAACATCAAAGTGCCATTCCTATTTGTCACAGTAGAGTGAAGGGCCAATGGGGAACTTTAAACCATCGTCTATAGGACAACAACACATACAGACCAAATATTGAAATACAGAAGCAATCATCCCACATCCACAAACGAAGCTGCATCAGAACATCATTTCAACGAGTCACCACACACTGCAGCACAGAGGAAAATCACCTATTCAGTATATTCAAATAGAGTGTGTCCCCAATAAACACAGTTCGCTAATTTCTCAGCAGACAAAACGCGTCCAGAAACCCTAGCCACTCTCCCACACATCAAAAACATCTCGGAAATGACTGCCAGACCACTCAGACCCTTTGGCATCATGGTAGCCCACAAGCCCACCAACACACTAAAACAGCAGCTAATGAAGTTGAAACACCCCATACAAACAACAAGCAAAACTAATGTAATTCACAAAATACTATGCAGGAGCTTTCAGAAACACTTATTGGAACAAACAGGCAGAAAACTAGCCACCAGGATACATGACAATCAACTAGCCACAAAACGACATGACCCTCTCTCACGAGTATCATTACATACACATAAGGAAGGACCACACTTAGACTGGGAAAACACATCCATCCTCGGACAAGCCAAACAGAGACACACATGAGAATTCCTAGTAGCATGGCATTCCAAACGGAACTCTATCAACCAACACATTGACTTGGATCCCATTTACAAGCCCCCAAGAAAAAGATCAGGAAATGTCATCACCATAGGAAATGACGGCACCACACGAAATGACATCACCAACCCAAGGAAACCCAAATATATAAATTGAAAGCAACATACATGAGCTGTGCTTCATCCAGAAGCTCACTGAAGATGTTACCTTGTATGGTGACAAAACATCTGAAAATGACTCTTCCAGCTCAGCGAGCAAACCTACACCCAGAAACAGACCGTGCATCCAACTCATTCATGCCGAAAAATATCCTAAATTCATCTACTCCAATGTGCCAGCACTTGGCTCATATCCTTCGAAGCCCTTTCCTTTTCAGATGCCCACTCAGAAGCCTTGAAGCATCGAAATTGCACTCGAGTCCACCAATTTCTGTAGTAACTCATTCCATACATGCACCAACCTCTGTGTGAAAGGAGTTTCCCCTTAGGTCCCTTTTATTTCTTTCCTTCTCACTCTAAAACTATGCCCTCTAATTCTGAACTTCCCCACTCACGTACAAGACCTTATATATTTACCTTATCCATGCCCCTCATGATTGTATTAATCTCTGTAAGATCACCCCCAGACTCTGATGCTTCTGGGAAAACAGCCCCAGCCTCTTCAGCCTCTTTTTATAGCTCAATCCCTCCAACTCTGGCTACATCCTTGTAATTCTTTTCTGAACACTTTCAAATTTCGCAACATACATACAATAGGAAAAAGACCACAATTACACACAATGTCCCACAAGTGGAGTAATCAATGTTCTGTACAGCCGCAACATGACCTCCCAATTCCTGCACTCAATGCTCTGCCGAACAAACCAAAGCTTACCAAACGCCTCTTCATCGTCCTGTCAACCTGCGACTTCACATTCATGGAAATATGAACCTGCACTCCAAGGTCTCTTTGTTCAGCAACAATCCCCAGGACCTTAAAATTAGGTTTGTAACTCCTGTCCTTATTTACTGTTACAAAGTGGTGCATCACATATTTATTTAAATTAACTCAGTCTTCCACTCCTAAGTCAATTGTCCAATATGATCAAGATCCTGTTGCACTCTGCAGTAGCCTTCTTCACTCTCCACTACACCTCTAATTTTACTGTCTTCTGCAAATTTCTTGTCTGTCCCACCTATGGTCAATTCAAAATCATTAATATAAGCGACAAAACGCAGTGAACTCATCATTGATCATTATGACACACCGCTGATCATAGGCCTCTAGTCTGAAAGGCAACCCTGTGCAACCATATTTTGTCTTCTACATTTGAGCCAATTTTGCATTCAAATGGCTAGTTCTCATTGTACTCCGTGTGATCTAAGCTTGCTAGCTAGTCTACCATGAGGAACCTTGTCAAATACCAAGTCCAAGAAGATTACACCCGCCACACTGCCCTCATCAATCCTCTTTGCTAGTTCTTCAAAAACTCAATCAAGTTTGAGAAACATGATTTGCCGTGCACAAAACCATGTTAACGCTCCCTGTTCAGACCTTGAATTTCCAAATATGTGTAAGTCCTGACCCTCTGGATGCTCTCCAACAACTTTCACGCCATTGATGTCTGTCTCACTAATCTATATTTTTCTGACTATTCCTTACAACCTTTCTTAAATAGCGCCACCATGTTAGCCAAGCACCAATGTACAGTCGGTCTACCGCAGATGCTGTTGAACAGAGCTGAAAATGTGTTGCTAGAAAAGCGCAGCAGGTCAGGCAACATCCAAGGAACAGGAGAATCGACGTTTCAGGCATAAGCCCTGAAGAAGGGCTTATGCCCGAAACGTCGATTCTCCTGCTCCTTGGATGCTGCCTGACCTGCTGCGCTTTTACAGCAACACATTTTCAGCGCCACATCCTAGTGGCCAGCAGAGCTCGCCGGGCCCTGAAGGGTGCAGAGACTGTGCTGGGGAGATGGGCAGAGACCCGAAACTGAAGAGTAGATGGAGCTCCATCTTTCTGCACTTCACCATCTCCGGCTGCTACGTGGTTCTGTCGACCCACATCACTCTCATCCACATCTGCGCCAGGGTTACCTTCTACGTTGTTCCTCAGGCTGAGCTCGTTCCCCACCTGCCCAGCACCTGTGGCTCACTGTGCATGCTCAGATCTGGAAGTTGAATGAAAACGAAGGTGGGAAATTAACGGGTGGCTCCAAACCTTCTGTCAGAAATCACATGAAATCACAAGCTTTCGAAGTGAAGTGAGGAAGTAACAACGCCTCGAAAGTTTTTGAGTTCAAATAAACATGTTGGAATGTAAAGTGGTGTCGTGTGACTTCTGACCTTCTCCTCTCCAGTCGAACACCGGCGCCTCCACATCAGTCTCTGATCATGGTAGACCACATTCTACTTCATGATGTATGCCGCGTCGGAATGTCTGCAATTAATCACCATTGAAAATAACTCAAAACGTGCGAATTCCTGTATCGTACACCAAATCAGTTCCTTCTTGTTTCGTCCTCAGAAACAGAAAACTTCGAAAAAAAAACTTCGAGTTGTGTTGGCGATTTCTGATTGCAAGTTAGAATGTTTTGCAGCATCATTTTCTGTCCAATTCACGCTTTGGTGAAGTGCCTTCGAATTATGTATTACCTGAAGCATCGTTGCGATTGATTGCTCTGAAGAGCTAACATGGTGATCAAACATGATTGAGCAATATGGTAGAACAAACTGGAAGTCCTCCTCCTATTCTCACACAGGTAGATTGATTACATAAGGCTTATACCTTAGTCAGATTTTAGAGAGAAGGAATTAAACCAGCTAGAGAGAGAGCCAGGAAAACAGCAGGCCAATAATCAATGAATGAAACATTTCACAGAGAGCCAATATCGTCAGTATAGATTTATGTTTACTGCATATTGTTGTGGGTCAGGTCAGATCACCTCAAAATATTCCAAGAAGGTAGTCGAGACTCGAACATTTTTTTACTTCAAAAGCAGGTGTGTAGTGGTTCTTCCAGGAGTCATGCAGCTGGTCAAACCTGTCGGCTTTAAACAAAACAGATTTTATTTAAATATTGTTGTTGAAACACGAATGAAAGACAACGTAATTTAGAATCACTCAACCATTTGAAACACCATCCGACTCAACCTAACAAATTAACTAGGTGCTATGCCAATTCCCACAACATAAACATAAACTTGGAAACAGCTAAACGCAAACACTGGCCATTACAAACACGAGAGATTTCAGAGAGAGAAGGCAGTAAAGAATCACCTGCTGAAGCATGGAACATTTATACCGTTATAGAGGTTTCTGCTACAGCTACCAACAGCTCCTCTGCTACAATTAAAGCAAACCGTAAAAAGCTGAACTGGCAGATCTGGCCACGCCCTTGCCAATGGAAAACGATACAATTTGGCACCTCTGCCTTTACCAGCTATCTTGAGAATAAAAGCAAAACCCTCGCACACACAGCAACCCGTCCACTGGATGAAAACAGCAACTTCTTCAATAAAATTAAATCTTTGGGGAAATTATCGAATTATTTTGTGCCAGCACATTCCGAAAAGCTCACTTTGGAGCTAGCAAATGGTCCTCAGGGACACTGACAAGTTGCTTTTGCAAATTTATCTCTAGGACTAAGGGCCAGTGGAAAGTCACGAGTTTGAATTGTTGAAAAAAGAGTGGGCAATTGGAATCGAAGATCCAGGGTAGTTGGAGAACTTTAATATCAGAACAATGTACAAATGGACTGGGAATTATAGCAGAGAAGAGACATAGATCCAGTGGATCTGTGAATTACAGAAGGAAAATAAGTTCTGACTGAAAGCAAAACCATAAGAGAGAAGGTAAATATACTCAGTGGGTATTACATATACTCAAGGGAAAATATCGAAGTGGAGAATAGAATCAAAGAGTGAATTTGTCAAATTCAATATTGAGCCCAAAAAGCTGCAAAGACCACCAGAGAAAAAAGAGATGCTGATCCCCTAATTTGTGTTGGTCTTCACTGGAAAGCTGCTGTGGTCCAGCACTAACTTTATTCACATGTGAATAAGATGGTGTAATGAAAGCAATCTCGCAATATGTGCTTGGTCTCCTGAGTGCACAGAAGACTGTTGTGGGCAGTCAATACAACAAACCAGATTGAAAGGTGTACACCTTGAGGGAGTGTTTGGGAATTTGGACAAAAACAGAGAGGAGATAAAAACGTAAGTCCTACACGGGAGAGGTGGTTAACAAATTGGGGGGTGATGGAGGAAAGATCCAAAGTGCGTTGATATGATTGGTCCGTTTGGAACGATGAGAAGATGTGTATGATGGTGGGAGATCATCTTTGGAAAGATGTGTATGATGGTGGAAGATCATCCTTTGAATGCACCGCTAGTCATATGATAGTGAGGATAAAGAATATGCTCTCGTGGGTTTGACAGAAGTCTTTCTCTGCAAATGATGTCAGATCGCCAGGATTTTTTCAACACTTTGTTTCTATGTCAGATCTCCAGCAGCTGTGGTACGTTGCGTTAGCATTGATTTGTCTTTTGTTACCCCCGATAACATGAGCTGTCATTTCCTGCACTAGTTTGATGAAACACCTGCTTAAATGTTGCCTGGATATCTAAGCAGAGTACAGCCACTGCAATCTCTTCACAGTACACCTTCCTTTCTTAAAGAACAATAATTCCATTGAAGATGAATCCTTTGTCCAAAACCATGTTGGTTCTGCCAAATAATTTGATATATTCAATCTGTTCTGCAAAAGTGTACTGAATAATAACTTTTAGCATTGTCTAGCAACCATTTGTCTGTGTCTTGATTGTCCAGGTGCTCAAGATGCTCCCCATTCCTTTTATAACACATCGTTCATTAAATAATAGCTCTCAGGGATTTGTAAAGCCAGAGAGTCAGAGACATGTATAGCACAGAAATAGATCTTTGATCCAACTGGTCCATGCTGACCATATGCACTAAATTAAACTAATCCCATTTACCAGCACTTGGCACAAATTCCGCTGAACCCTTCTTATTCAGATACTCATCCAGATGCTTTTCAGACGCTGTAATTGTACCAGTGTCCAATATTTCCTCTGGCAGCTCATTCCAATCACGCTCCACCTTCTGCGTGGAAAAGGTTGCCTCTTGGGTCCTTTTTAAATTTCTCACCTCTCACCATAAATCTACGCCCTCTAGTTTTGGGCTCATCCACACCTGTCTATTTAACCAATCCATGCCCAGCATGATTTTATAAACCTCTACAAGCTCACACCTTAACCTCTGACGCTCCAGGGAAAGTGACCCCAACTTATCCCGACTCTATGATTTGTTCGGACTCAAAATCTAACTAGGCTGTTTTTGTATAACTCTCTCAATTCAGGAATTAAACTTCCATCGGAAAAAGTGAACTGAACAAGTCAGTCTCTGTTTCTTCCTTCATCTGACGTTATGATGTTATCCACATTTGAAGATTGTCATAAAACTCAATTTCAAAGTCATGTTCCTTTTTTTGAACACTACACTGCCACCACACCACCAACACACACCCCTGTCCCAAACAATCCAGTTCTTCTTATAAGCTTGAGATATAGCTACAACAAGTTAGGAAGCATCTCGGGTGTTCTTATTTCAGATGATTCACCCTCATTGAGAACAAAGTTTTTGAATTATCCAGGTCATTTTGCAAAGTTGGAATCAATGGGGACTCGTTGCATTATTCCCAAGGCAAATTTACCGTTTTATGAATCAATCTTTAATCCAACTCGATATACTGGAACTGAATTGCAATGTGCCTTCTTGCCTCAAATTCATATTTTCTCTTTCACTGAGACAGTAGTTGCATCATTGGTCAATGTTAGTGACCAACATGCTTCTGATGTGTAAATTATCGGTTTGGGGAATACAATAAAAACGAGTCCTTTGAAAGTAAAAGATGCAAAGCTTCCATACTTCTGATTTTGCTTTGATCAATAGTTGAGGAAGACTGTGCCCTGTGTAGCACAACTGATATTTTAATAGCCATTTCCTTTCCAGATGCATTATCACTGAGAATGATCCCACCACTGCAATTGGTGCCCCACCTGAAGGCCAAAAAAGAGGTTTAGATGTCGAACATTATTTCAATGAAGGTGTGAAAATGCAAACAAAACTCAGCCATTCGGGTCTTCAAATTTGCTCGGTCATTCAATAAGATAATGACTGACCTGATTTGAACATGAATTCTACGTTCTAGAATATCCTTGATAATTTTCATCCCAGTGATAATCAGAAATCTAGCTACTTACAGGTTAAAAAATATAAAATTTCTCCATTCCATTAGCTTTTGAGGCACGGAATTTCCAAGTCTTGCATACCTCCCAGAGAACTCAGTTCTAATAATCCTTGTCTGAATGAATGACACGTTATTTTTCAACTCTGATTCTGGTGTTCGGATTAGGGTATGTTAGGGGACTCAGTTATTTTTCACAAAAACAGATTGATTGTTGATAATGACTCCAGTGTAGAAAGAGACACTGAGTCTTGTGTGGACTCTACAAAGTTTCAAAATGCATAAATTCAAATTTCTTAAGGTCTCATGGCCTAAATGACTTTCGAGGGACTTATTCATATTGTCCACAATCTTTCAGCGCTTTCTTTTCTTAAGGAGAAACCTTGTGGAAAAATAAATGAAGTATTTTGGAGTTTAATAGTACAGCTGTGTAATATAAAAGTCATTCATTTCAATGGAAAGAACAATATTTTAATGGTCACTCTGGCAAAAAGCTAATATGAATTAGACTAATGTAATGGTAAACATCATGATTCTGGCAAGCAATGCGATTTATTTCATTAACTTTGGTGAGGCATAGAAACCATGTCGAAAAGTTCTTTTGAATAGTATGTCCAACTGCCTCTTAAGAAATGCCTTTACATTGTTCACCAGATACATTTAATCATTGGAGAAATAGAAGAGTAAGTTTAGAAAGTTACAAGTCAGGCTGACATGGCACTATTGTGCAATCCCTCATGCTGGGCTAGTTGGCCTGGGATCCAAGTCCCACATTCTACTCACCCGTCTCCTTGCACAAGCTGATTTAAAAGAATGAAATGTTATCCTTTGTACCTACCCCATGGAATAACTTACTCTCTGCATCAAGTTAAAGTTAAGCCAAAATAATTTGGTCTCTCGTTTTCCTCTAAGATGTCAGTGCGTGTGAAAGCTGGGAGTCATTGTCCATGATTCTCTGTGGATCACAGAGCTCACTTTAATTGCTGCACAATAACTTGTTTGTTAGAAATAGTGTGTTTAATGAGATCTGCTCACCCACTCACTGGAGGATTGCCTACTGTATAAATCAAGTGCCCTTCAATGCTTTGCCTCATTTTGACTGCTTCCACTTTCACCTGAAAATGAGATCACAGGACCTTCCAATGAAAATTCTCTTTCCAATTCTTGCAATCCTTGGAATTCCTGGTAAGTGGTCAAAAAGGTTCTGTGATTCTTTTTATTGCTGGTTCTGTGTTGAATGTTGTCTCTGTAATTTGCAGCTGTGCCCCATGAATTCATCTCCTGCAATTTGCTGCGTTTGCCTGCTCTTCATTACCGTCAGTTTCAACGTGAGTGTGGTTTGTCCGAACCTAACCCTCTGGTTTGGAAACACATGCGCTTATCCTGAACACAAGGGGTTACATTGAAACGGAATAGCGTTAGCGAAAGTGAACTGCATGGGGAGAGTCACAGAAATGATTGTAAGCTTACAATGGCAGACATTTAAGTGAATAATTCATGACTCTCCTACAAAAAGAAAATCCATCCCAGTTAGGAGGAAAGATTCTACAAGTGGGAAAAACCAAACGTGGCTAACCAAGGAAATTCAGGAGCATATTGAGTTGAAAGATAAAGCACACAGAGGCGCAGAAATCAGTGACAGGCCTGAAGACTGGGATATATTCAGAACTCAGCAAAGGAGGACAGAAAAGAGAGAGAAAGTAAACTGATAGCCAAGCAATAAGGAAGTTAAAAACTGACTGTAAGAGCTTCATTAAATATGTAAAAAGGACAACAGTGAGCAGCAAAGGAGGACTGAAAAGAGAGAGAAAATAAACTGAGAGCTAGCAGTAAGGAAAACATAACCTGACTGTAAGAGCTTCTTTAATTATGTTAAAAGGAAGAGAGTGATCAGAGTGAAAATGAACTGCACAGATAATCACAAGATACAAGGAAATAGGAGAAAACTTATGCAGATATTTTGCATCACTACTTACAATCGATGATACTTCAAATATGTCATAACTTCTAAAGAATATAGTGCAGAAACTGAGGCCCTTCTCAATCACTAAGGACGGAGTATTAGACAGCCTAATGATGCTGAAGGCAAGTAAGTTCCCTTGCCCTGATGGCTTGCAGCTCGAATGAAAAAGAGATATCTACAGAAACATTAGATGCATTCAATTAGATTTCCTGCAGCATAGAAACAGGTCCTTTGGCCCAACAAGTCCACACTGACTCTCCAAAGAGTAATCCATCCAGACACAATCCCAAAACTTTACCCTTGACTGATGCACATAGCACTATGTGCACGGCCAATTTACCTGATCGGCAGATTAGAGAGGAAACCCATGCAGACACAGAGAGAACTACCAAACTCTACACAGGAAGTCGACAGAATTCAAAATTGAACCCAGGTCCCTGGTCCTGTGAGGTTGCAGTGCTCTCCATTGAGCGACTATACCACATAGGTTGCAAGCTCCCAAAATCCTTGGAATTTGAGAAGTGCCAGAGTTAATTGTTTCTGCGCCAGTTTTGTTCAAAACGGTGAGGGGTGGGGAGAGTTGTGAGCAAAGAGTAACTATATCTGTTGTTGAAAAAGTATTGGAATAAATTACTAAAGATGCGACAGAACAATATTTGAAACATTCTAATCTCAACAGCAGACAGGACAGCTTCATGAAAGTTAATTCTTTTTCGAGCAATTGATTTGAATGTTTTGAGGAAGACTCAACCAGAATAGATAGAGGGGCAACTGTAAATGTTTCATGTTGAACTTTGAGAAACCCCTCAACAAGGTAGCTACGGAAAATTAAGCCATTAAATAAGACCCCCGTGCTATTGGAGGTAATGCATTGCTATTGGAGATAGAGAATTGGCCGCAGGCTGAGAAGCAGTGATTGAGGATAATGGTTTTCATTCAGGTTGGTGGTCTATGACCAGTGGGTTTCTACTGGGATCAGTGCTGGCATTACAACTGCTTACAATATATATTAATAAATTGGAGGAGGGAAGCGAATGCACCATTGCCAAATTTGCACATGACACCAAACATAACTGGAAATGTGGATTATGAGAGGAACACCAGCGGTTTACAGAGCGATATTGATGGGTTTGCGGGCAAATAGTTGGCAAATGGAGTAAAACATGTGATCATGTGAAGATGTTCATTCTAGAAAGTAGAACAAGAGACAGAGGTTTAATTCAATTGAGAAAAAAGATTCACAGAAAGCTGGAAAGCAAAGGTACACTCGGCCATCAAATGTACAAAGGTAGCACACAGGTGCAGCCAGTTATCAGGAAGGCAAATGGAATATTGGCCTTTATTTCAAGAGTTAATTTGAGTTGATTTGATTTATTGTCGTCACACGTACCTGAGTACAGTAAAATGTTTTGTTTTGTGAGAAGAACACACTGTCTATGGGTGTTAAGATGATCTGAAGCATACAGGTTACAACTGCACAAGAGGTGTGCAAAACAAGATCAACATTAGCATGGTCATAATTTGGAGATTCCGGTGTTGGGTTAGAGTGCACAATGTTAAATATCACGCAACACCAGGTTATCGTAGACAACCACCTGATGAGGAAGCAGCGCTCTGAAAGCATGTGCTTCCAATTAAACCTGCTGGAGTATAACCTCGTGTTGTTTGATTTTTAGCATTAGCAAGTTCAACATTTTTAAAAGTTTGAGACATCATTCAGTGCTCTAATGTTCAGAAACTCTTCGTGTTGAAACGTGCGTTCAAGTTGGAGTGGAAGAGTTGGGAAGTCTTTCTGCTATTGCACACGGTATTGGTGAGATCATATCAGGATTTCTGTGAGCAGTTTTGATTCTGTTATTGAAAGAAAGATAACATTTCATAAAAATCAGATCAAAGAGGAATTTTTAGGTCGATCACATATATGGAGGGAATGTATAATGAGTTAAGACTAAACATTTTGGGAGTCCAGTTTTTGAAGAATAAGAGGTACTCTCGTTTAGACATATCAGATTCTTCAGGGGCTTGACAGGGTAAATGCTGAGAGGATGTCTCCCCTGATGGCAGAGTGCTTTGACTGTTTCTGCTTCCACCTGAATATGGGATCAAAAGCACTTTCTGACACAAATTCTCAATCCCATCCTTGTGATCCTTCAAATTCCTGTTACGTGGTTAAAAGCTGTTGTGACATTCATCTTGCCTGCTCGAGTTTGCGATATCTGAAAGGGCATCGTCTCAGAATAAAGCAATATCACTTCTAGACCGTGATGAGGAGGAACGCTTTCTCTCCAGTGTTTGTGAGTGTTTGGAACTCCTGGTCACTGAGAGAGCTATGAAGGGAGATTCTTTATGTATATTTAATGGTGAAGTCGACTGAGTTTTAATGACAGTTGCAGATATTTCAAAAAGACAACTCTTTGACGGACATTAATCAGGGAAAAGGAATGTAGGAACATACGGTTTTGAAGTAGGAATAGACAAATTGGTCGTTTGAACACCTTCCGACTTTCGGAGGATATTGGCTGACCTAAATGAGCTCCATCATCCCGTCTGCACTGCATGGGTGCCCACTCACTGATGTAGCCAAAATTTATCCAACTCGTTCTTAACGACCTAGCCCTCATGACCTTTAGAGGAAGAGGATTCCACATCCTAACCAGTCTCTGAGAGAATACAAACCACCTGGTTGAAAAGAGAAACTGCTCATCCTTAAACCGTGTTCCCTAGTTTAAATCCTTCTTATCAAGAAGAAACTAGCTCCTGGTATTCTAATTATTCCCTTCCCCTCAATATCTTAGATGTGTCAATGAGCTCACCTCTTATCTTGTGGATTCTAATTAATTTAGGCGTAAAGTTCCTTCACAGTACCAGACTTTAATCCCTGGAGTGTGGCAAATGAATATTCTCTGAACTGCTTCTGAATCAATAGTATTTGTTTTCCTGAAATGGGGAGATCAAGTGGTGCAAAGTGAGAAATACTTGCATACTAATTCTCAAGTCTTCTTTCTATTACTCTAACCCTATTCCTAACCCTAACCCAATTACTTCCTTGACAGAGAACATGGATTACAAATGAAATGTCAACGATTTTTCGTTGTTGCACAAATAGATAATTACACACACATCGCCCCACAGTCTTGCGACTCCCACCTTCTGGAATCCCTGACAGTGTGCCTCCTGCTGGGCGTTTTTATATATCTAATGATTGGATTTTCTTTGCAGCGAACATGATGACAGTGCTGATTCTTTCCCAAGGGAAGTGCGGCCTTTCCGAAGGAGTCACCCGTTACATGACTGCGATGGCAACAGGAGATCTGATGATCCTTGTCTTCAACGTGATTGTGAGCCAGATCATCGGGAATAATTTCCCGGGCTCGCTGCTGAAATACACTCCTGCGTGCCGGCTCATTGTCTTCCTGCAAGGGCTGAGTATCCAACTCTCCATCTGGTTCACCATCGCTTTCACCTTTGATCGCTTTGTAGCAATTTGCTGCAACAAATTGAAAGCAAGGTATTGCACTGAAAGAACAGCCAATGTTGTCATATCCATTGTGAGCGCTCTTAACATCATGGTCAACATTCCATTGTCTTTTCGCTATGAGCCCACTCATGTTCTGAACAATGTACAGTGGGGCTGCCGCACCGTCACCAGTTACCTTACTTCACCAGCCTGGGCAGCTCACCGGTGGCTCAACAACATTTCAAACATGTTCCTTCCTATTCCCCTGCTGCTGCTGTTGAACTCTCTCACAGCCCACCATATCCTGGTGGCCAGTAGAGCTCGCCGGACTCTGAAGAGCAGCAGAGGTGGTCCTGGGGAGATGGGCAGAGACCCTGAGCTGAAGACCAGGAGGACCTCCATCATACTGCTCTTTACCATCTCCGGCTGCTTCATGGTGCTGTCGGCACCCATCACTGTCATCCACATCTGTGTCGGTGTTACTCAGCTTATGGCTTTCCAAGGTTCGAGTTCACTTTATGTGGCAATCAGGGTCGCGTTCCTGCTGATGTGTACCAGCTCCTGCACAAACACCTGTATTTATGCACTGACCCAGAGGAGATTCAGGGAGGAGATGAAAAAATTGTTGAAATCTCCCTCCTCGCTGCTCTGTAAAGCTCATTACTAATCTACATTGACATTGAGAAGTGCTGATGAAATGATAACCTCACTGGGCCCGTAATCCAGAAACCAAAGCAAAAATCCTGGATGCGCAGTTTGAAATCACACCATTTGAGAAATTTCAATTCAATAAAAAGCTATCTTTACCATCTGGCCATTAGTGATTCACAAGCCTAGAAGTTAATTGGCATCTCAGAATGAACGGATGGAATTCTGGTACCTTTACCTGGTCTGCCTCCCTGTGGAATCAGGTCCATGGTCATCTGGGTCATTCATCGCATGGGCAATCGATGCCTACCTCACTAGTGATAACACTGTCTCAAATGAACAAAACACATTTGTACCCCATCTATTTTTTGTAATTCTCAATGCAACTCAACTGATCCTGAAACCCTGGGAGAAGCCCCATCTATTTCCGAGTTGTGGAATAACACATGTGCAGGCATGGCAATCAACATGATGGAAACAGACCCTTCAGTCCAACGTATCCATGCCAACCTGATATCCTAACCTCATCTAGTCCCATTTGCCTGCACTTGGCCCATATCCCTCTGAACCCTTCCTATTCATAGACATATCCGGATGCCTTTTCAATGTTGTAATTATACCAGTCTCCACCACTTCCTTTGGCAGCTCATTCAATACACGTACCACCCTCTGTGTGTAAAGATTGCCCCTTTCATCCCTTTTATATCTTTCACCTCTCACCCTAAACCCATGACCTCTCGTTCTGAACTCCCCGACCCCAGGGAAAAGACCTTGTCTATTTACCCTATTCGTGCCCCTCATGATTTTATAAACCTCTATAAGGTCAACCCTCAGCTTCCAACGCTCCAGCAAAAACAGCCCCAGTCTATTCAGCCTCTCATTCTAGCTCAAATCCGCCAATCCTGGCAACATCCTTGTAAATCTTTTCTGAACATATGACTAGTTGGGTTCAACTATCTGCAAATGTTGGGGCTTACAGTAAGTTTAAACCAGACGTTAGCAATACTACAATTGTCGAGTTTAATGTGGTTTTGGCAGTCACATTGACAGGTTGGGGGAAATACATTGCGTCGAAGAGATAAACTGGAATAATACTAGATACAAATCTGCATAACCGTGAAGCAGAAATGTAAACATTGGATTTATTTATTTGGATATAATCCATCTACCAGGCCCACTGTCAAGGAAAGACCGCTAGCATTTTCAAAGACCCATCCCACCCTGGCAATGGTTTTCCACAACCTCTAACATTGGGGAGAAGATACAGAAGCCTGAATACACGAATAAGATGGTTTCTTGACTTTTTCTACCCTACTGTTGTTAGAATACTGAATGGACTCAGAAACTCTTAACATTCGCCTCTACCTGTGTTTTTGTTTTTGCCGCTGTTTACCTATTATTTACTTACCTACGCTAGTTAACTGTGTGATCTGTCTATATTGCTGTCAACACAAAGCTTTTCACTGTGCCTCGGTACATGTGACAATAAATTCAATTCAATTCTGAATGAAAGAGACTCAATTGATAGAGGCGGTTAGAATGTTGAAAGGTTGGCTCAGAGTGCGCAGGAATAATCATTTACAGGTCTACATGTAGTGGACATCAACTTACCGATGAGTGCAAGGACTTCCTGGCTGAAAACGGGGCAACTTGTTAACGCTTAGCTAACTGACACTGTCAAATGTATTGTCAGAGTTGGTGATGACACAGCAACCAATATCGAAGAATGGATCAAGACTGACACCAGAGGAATTCTTGACCAGTGACAGTGAAAGAATGGTTAATATTTCCAATTCAGAATGGTAGGTGCTATGAATGGGAATTGGCAGTGGTGTTGTTTCTTGTACCTACTGTCCTTGCCCTTTGAAATCGGAGAGGCTGGCACTTTGGAGGATGCTGTTCCCGGAGAACTTCTTCAGTTGTTGCAGTGTGTCTTGAAGATAATACAAGTTTGTGGGTGTGGGCATTGGAGGTGTAGTTAATTAATTTTAATGGTTTTAGGTGGGTGGCACGTCAATGTTTGCCACTTATCAGCCAAGCCTGAATCTTGTCCCTATCTTCTTACACGTGGACTGGCAGATGGATTTTAATTTAGAGAAATGTGAGGTAATGAATTTTTGTAAGACAGACCAGAGCATGACTGAGACAGTTAATTTAGGCCCCCTGGGGTTTAGTCTTGCACAGAGAGACTTCGGGTTGCAGGTATGTAATTTCTCCAAAGTGGTGTCACGGATAGACAACGTTTGTGAAGAAGACATTAAGCATGCTTGCCTTCATTGGTCAGAGCATTGAGTATTAGCGTTTGGATGTCATATTGAGACTGTACTGGATATTTCTAACGCCACCTTTTGGAGACTACAAAACAGTCTTCTCGCCCTTCCACAAGTAGTATGTCATTAAACTGAAAATGGTCCAGAAAAGATTTGCAAAAACGTTACTTAGAACAGATGGTTAGATTTATAAGGAGATGCTGAATAGGCATGGAAGTGTTTTTTTCCCTCAGGTTTACAGAGCTTTTTTAATTCATAAGGGGCGCAGTAAGGTGAATAGCCAAGATCTTCTTCGCAGGATATTGGAGTCCAAATTTAGAGGTCGCAGGTTTAAAATGAGAGGGGAAAGATTTAAAGGGATCTGAGGGTGATGTGCAGAGATAACAAACTGTTCAAGGAAGTGGTAGAGTGGAGTACAATTACAACCATTTGAGAGATGTTTGGTTAGGTACATGAATATGAAATGTTTATAGGGACATGGGCGAAATGCATGTCAATGGGACGAGTTCAGTTTATGAAACTCGGTCAGTATGGACGTGTTGGCCCGAAGATTGTGTTTCATGCTGGACAACTCTATGTCCGCTTCAGATTCTGTGCAGTTGTGAAAGGCACTGAACATTGGTCAATTGGCAAGGAAAATCTCCAGTTTTCACCGCGTGGTGGTGAGAGGGTGGTGATGAAAATGCTTAAGCTGTTGGATAATGATGAATCAATATTTTGTCCAATTGATTGCACAGAATTTTGAAGTTAGAGATTTGACTCTGTGCTGATTGCTGACTGAAACTCCTGGTCTACTGCACATTAAAACTAACTATGATGTTCTAATTCTTGGTGTGACTGAGGAGCATGGCCATAAACCGCAGGAGGTTATCAGCAGGGCCAAGGAGATGGACAGAGCTTTTAGTGGAAACCTCCCCAGAAAAGTGTTCTTGGTGGGACAAGAGTGACAAGGGAAGTTTTTGTCCAGCTTCAGTATTGAATAATGCAGCAATACGAATTATCAATCTTATAAACGATGATCCTTTGGGAAATAGTGATCATAATACAATGGCTAGGCCAGACCTACTCAAAACATTTCACGACAGTAGCTCAGACACAAACTTTGCTCGTTGTTTTAAATAAGTGTAACACAGATATTCCAGAACGGATACAGCTGGTCAAGCCACTTATTTTTAAACAAACCAGAACTAATTGACAAGATTACCAAATGAAACACAAAGAAAAGAGAATAGAATACAGAATAACTTAACTTCCCTGAAAACCCAACAGATTATCCTAACTTCGTGAATTTGTTCTAAATACTTGCAGCAATCCACATAAACACTCCTTGACACTAATGGTAAAATAAAATACAGGGTCTTACAGGACAGAAGTCACAGAGAGAGGAGGATCAGCCTGGACTCTCTTCTTCGGGTCCAGCAGCTTTTTGAACTGTCTGACTACTTTCACTTAATAGCTGGACCAAAAAAAAGCTGAGTTGGGAGAACTGGCCACTCCAGCTTCATTGTACAACAATTACTTTATATCTTAAAAGTATTTTGCCTGAGGGAGCATCTGTTAGCTATTATCAAATTGGTTCTAAATCCCTTCAACACCCGACGTTTCAGAACCTGTGCTTTTACAACTTTTCAGGAAAAATAAATCCAAAGACAACATAACCCTGTTAAAGGAGCAGCATCTTGACAGATTCCATTTAAGCTTGAGAGAGACATACCGAGTTCTAAGCTCATTATGCTTGAATTTAAACAACACCAAGTACGCGGATGTAAAAAGAAGACAATAGACAATATGCAATAGGTGCAGGTTAGGCCATTCTTACCTTCGAGCCTGAACCACCATTCAATATGATCATGGCTGATCATCCTAAATCAGTATCCTGTTCCTGCCTTATCTCCATAACCCTTGATTCCACTAACCTTGAGAGCTCTATCCAACTCTTTCTTAAATGAATCCAGAGACTGAGCCTCCACTGCCCTCTGGGGCAGAGCATTCCATACAGCCACCACTCTCTGGGTGAAGAAGTTTCTCCTCATCTCTGTCCTAAATGGTCTACCCCATATTTTTAAGCTGTATCCTCTGGTTCAGCACTCACCCACCAGCAGAAACATGTTTCTTGCTTCCAGTGTCCAATCCTTTAATAATCTTATATGTCTCAATCAGATCCCTTCTCAGTCTTCTAAGCTCAAGGGTATACAAGTCCAGTCGCTCCAGTTTTTCAGCGTAAGGTAATCCCGCCATTCCAGGAATTGACCTCATGAACCGACGCTGCACTCCCTCAAGAGCTAGAATGTCTTTCCTCAAATTTGGAGACAAGAAATGCACACCGTATTCCAGGTGTGGTCTCACCAGGGCCCTGTACAGCTGCAGAAGAACCTCTTTGCTTCTATACTCAATCCCTCTTGTTATGAAGTCCAGCATGCTATTAGCCTTCTTCACTACCTGCTGTACCTGCATGCTTACCTTCATTGACTGGTGTACAAGAACACCCAGATCTCTTTGTACTGCCCCTTTACTTAAATTGATTCTATTTAGGTAGTAGTCTACCTTCCTGGTCTTGTCACCAAAGTGGATAGCTATACATTTATCCACATTAAACTGCATCTGCCATGCATCTGACCACTCACCTAACCTGTCCAATTCACCCTGTAATCTCCAAACATCCTCCTCACATTTCACCCTGCCACCCAGCTTAGTATCATCAGCAAATGTGCTAATGTTATTACTTAAACCATCTTCTATATCATTAACATATATTGTAAATAGCTGCTGTTCCAGCACTGATCCCTGCCTTACCCCCACTGGTCACCGCCTGCCATTCCAAAATGGAGCCGTTTATCACTACTCTTTGCTTCCTATCAGCCAATCAACTTTCAATCCAAGTTAGTACTGAATGAATTTGTTTTACGAGTTACCCTGCAGGCAACGAAAGCAAATAAACCTTGGATAATATTTAAAGAAATAAATCACAACCCAGCAACATGGAAACGTGACTCTCCTTGGTATCAATGACATATTTGACCAAGTCTGATATCAAGGAACCTGAGCTAAACCTCACTACATTGGTCTCAAAGGGGAAAGTCATCTGCTAGTTGGAGTCCTATCTGGCAAGTAGGAAAACGGTTGTGTTTGTTGGAGGTCAGCCATTTTAGCTTTCCTCTGCAGGAGTTCCTCAGGATAGGCCCAAACCTCTCTTGCTACTTCATCAATGACCTTCCCTCAATCACTAGATCAGAAGCCAATGACTCATAGAGTCAGAGATTCATACAGCATGGAAACAGACCCTTCTATCCAACCAGTCCATGCCCACCATTATCCCAAACTAAACTAATTTAGAATAAGATTGTATGTAAGCAAGCCACTGAAATTGTGCAGTGTCACTTTTCTTGAAATTCTTGTTGCAACACGATTTAATGATTTGCAAAATTCACACAATTTCTGAATTACACCTAAGATTTGATCAAGTTTAAGTCGGAGAATATATAAATAGGATATATATGTAGCGACAAATGATCATGTGGTGCAATCATAGTGTTTCTACCTCTGATCCTGAAGGACTGGCTTATGCCCCACCTGTTTCAAAGATGCGATAAATCACATGTGAGTGGATTGGTCCAAGTAGTTATATATGCTGGAACAGCGAGCATAGAATGTAGAACGTAGAAAGCAGAAACGTACAGCACAGGATTGGCTCTTTGGCCCACAATATTGTGTCGAACACGATGCCAAATGAAACAACACCTTCTGACAGATATCAATCGATATCTCGCCATTCCTTGCACTTGCATATGCTTATCTAAGAGACCCTTAAATGCCCCTAATGTGTCTGTCTCCACCGTCATCCCTGGCGCTGCATTCCAGACTCCTACCACTTAAAAAAATGCTTGCCTGTCACATCTCATTTGAACTTTCCCTTCTAGCCTTTTGTTTATTCAGATTAGGTTCCCTACAATGTGAAAACAGTCCCTTTGGCCCAATAAGTCGACACAACCTTCCGAAGACTAACTCACCCCCTCTGACTAATGTATCTAACAATTATGGACAATTTAGCATGGTCAATTCACCTGACCTGCACATATTTTGGAATGTGGGAAGAAAACAGAGTACCCAGAGGAAACCCATGCAGACACGGGGAGAAGGTGCAAACCCCACACAGATGGTCGCCCAAGGCTGGAAGTGAATCTGGGTCCCTGGCGCTGTGAAGCAGCACTGCTAACCACTGAGCCACTGCACCACCCACTTTTGACTGAATTCTCTAAAAGGATTCTCTGACACTTATAAAAAACAGTCCATCTTCACAGAATGGAAAACCAAAACCTCATTTCGCCCTTCGTTCAAACTCAATCTATCCTAAATATTATTATTGTTTTATAAACATTCATCACAGGATCATAAGAAGTCTCCACCTTTACAGTCTTTCGTGGCAGTGAATTCTGTCATTCAGTATTCTGTAAGTTTCAAGCTGATCTATGCTCATCCTTCTAGACTCCATTAAGGAGAGATAGAGAGTATTCCTGGGAGCGTTCTTGTGAACCTCTGAACGGTCCAAGGCCAAGACGTCATTCCTGAGATATAGGGACTAAATGTCCGGACAATACTTCCAAATGTGGCCTGGCCAGAGCCTTACCGAGCCAAGAAAGTATACCCAAACTTATATAATCAAGTTTTCTAAAAATAAATGCCATCGTTGCATTTGTCTTCTGAACTATTGATTCAACCAGTAAGTTTACCTTGACAGATACCCGTATTAGAACTCCCAAAACTCTTTGCACTTCAGATTTCTGAATTTTGCCCCCGTTTAGAAAATATTCCTTGTATCTATTCTTCTGAACTGAGTATATGAACTTTCACTTTCCAAGGTCAACCAAAAAGTAACCAGAACCACACTGATTCGCCTTCAAATCCCTTCGATCTGTGGCTAGCCTTTCCTTCCATAGTTGTGTAAAGGTCAGACCCTCTGCTCATGAATGCTGAAAACAAGCTGCAATTTCCAAATATTCAGATAGCGCGCTGTAACCCTTGATATTGTGTGGTATGTAAATCCAGACATGTCCTTATCAGTGAAATTTATTATTTGTGGCTTGTAAATATCAGAGCATGAGCAACTTTAACAGATAAAGATTCATTCTTATTCACGTGGCCATCACTGCCAACTCCACTGCCTGCATTTTGTCCCACTAAGTCGTTGTAAACAATATGCTTCAGAACCATACAGAGCCCCAGCATTCTGCAATTAGCGACTCTTCATGAACCTTGTTGTCTAACCCACATTAGCATAACACCTGTCCTGAGAGCGAAAGGACATTCAGTTTTTAGTTCGAGAGATGCAGGTTTAAGGATATAGAGCAGGCTATTCAGGACTGAGGTGAGGCCAAATTTCATTACACACAGTTGTGAACGTGTGGAGCTCTCGGTCATATGAAACGTTTGTGGTGTGAACATTGAATGTTTCGTAGAACGATTTGGGTGTAGTTTTTAGTGCTGAAGGAATAAAAATGTATGTGGAGAAAGCAGGAACAGGATATGGGGTCAATGATTCACGATGATCGTGTGAACTGCAGAAGAGGCTATCCCAACGAGTACTGTGTGGTCATATGTACTTGCCCCTCGAGAGAAATGTCTGCTATAGCACAGCTTTCTTTGGCCTGGTTATTACTTAACACACAGGATATCTCCCCACCTTTCAATTCTGCTTTGGTAGTGCCTCAACATCGAAGATGACGTGATTGGGCTGTGGTTTAATAAATTCTGAGAGGTGTGATGATGCTGCTACTTTAACAAGATTATGTTCTCCTCGGTTTTCTTTCACAGTGTTCGTAAAACACCCCAAAATGTCTATTTCGAATGTGTCTAAGGGGAATTTGATAAAAAAAGCTAACAAATACTGCCTCAGACAGAAGGCTTTCAAGTTAAAAAATCAGTTAGTTCTTCTTTCATCCTCAGAAACATTGCTTTAAAAAATTCCAATGTGTGTTGGCGCTTCCTGGTTTCAATTTAGAATGTTTTGCAGCATCACTTTATGTCCAATTAACGCTTTGGCGAAGTGCCTTCGATTATGTACTGTCTGAAGCATCGTTGCAATTGGTTGCTGCGAGGAGCTAACATCGTGATCAAATATGATTTAGCAATGTGGTAGCACAATCAGGAAGTCCTCCTCCTATTCTCACGCAGGTTACATGAGGCTCATACATTAGTCAGATTTTAGAGATGGATTTAAACCAGCTAGACTGAAAAGCAGGACAACAGCAGGCTGATAGTCAATGAATGTGCAATTGAACAAACAGAGAGGCAGAACCATCAATTTGGATTTATAATTACACTGGAGGCTGCATATTGTTATGGGCCAGGCCAGATCTACTCAAAGTATTTCAAGAAGTTAGCCTTGACCTTAACTTTTTCTTACCTTAAAGGCAGATGTGTAGTGGATTCACCAGGAGTGATGCAGCTGGTCGAACTGCTTGGCTTGAAGAAAGAGAGAATTTATTTAAATGCTACAGCTGAGACACGTACGAAAGAAAACATGACTTAGAATAACTCAATAATTTGAAAATCCGACCGACTCGACATAGCAACTTACCAAGGAGCTGTTCCAGTTCCCACAACATCCTAAAAACAATCCCCATCAACACTGGTTCATACAAGCAGGAGAGATTTCAGAGACAGAAGCCAGTAAAGAAGCATCTGCTAAAACATGGAACCTTTATTCCAGCTTCCACCAGCTTCTCTGCTACAACTAAAACAAACCAGAGAAAAAAAAAATAACTGGGCTGGTAGAACTGGCGGCTCCCCTGCCCATTGTTAAACTACGAAATGTGGCACCTCTGCCTTTCCAAGCTATCTTGAGAATCAAAACAAAACACTCGCACACGCAGGGACTTGTCCACCGGAGCAAAACAGGAACTTGTTCAAACAATGGACCTCTTCAATTAAACTAAATCTTTGGAGAGAATTATTGAGTTATTTTGTGCCAGAACATTCAGAAGAGCTCATTCTGGAGCTAACGAATGGTCCTCAGCGATACTGACAGGTTGTTGTTTCATTAGAACTAAGGACAGCTGGAAAGTCACGGGTTTTGTATTGTTGAAAAGAGAGTGGGCAACTGGAATCGAAGATCTCAGGGCATTTGGAGATCTTTCATGTCAAAACGAAGCACAAAGAGACTGGTAATTGTTGCAGAGAAGAGACTTAGATCCACTGAAGTTGTGAATTACAGAAGGAAAATAAGAATGAGTGAAAGCAAAACCATGAGACTGAATGTTCATATGCTCAGTGGGTATTCATGAAGCAAAATATCTAAGTGGAGTAGAGAATCAAGGTCTGAATTTGACAAATTCAAGTTGATCTCCAAAAGCTGTAAAGGAGCCCAAGAGAAAATGAGATATTTTGTTCCTCTAACTTGTGTTTGTATTCACTGGAAAGCTGCTGTGCTCCAGACTAACTATGCCGCATGTGAACAGGATGGTGTACTGAAAGCATTCTGGCAATATGTGCTTGGTCCCCTAATGCACAACAGTCGGTGTCGTGGGCAGTCAATACAGGAAACCAGATTGAAAGACGTAGTATACTGCTTCACCTGGGGAAAAAAAAGAGTTTGGGAATTTGGACAATAAGCAGGGAGGAGATAAAAAGAGAGGTCCTCCACGTGGATGGTGACAAATTGGGGGTGATGCAGGATAGGTCCAAAGTACGTTGTATGATTAGTCCGTTTGTAACAATAATAAGAGTGTAAAGATGTGTATGATGGTGACGGACCATTCTTTGAATGCACTGCTAGTCGAATGGATAGTGAGGATAAGGAATACACTCTGGGGGACTTTGACAGGAGTCATTGTCCACAAATGCAACCAGATCGCCTGGATTTTTCAGCACTTTGTTTTTATTTCAGAACTCTAGCAGCTGTGGTATTTTACTTTAGCATTGATTTGTTTTTTTTTGCAGAATGAGGAGAAAATAAGATGATAAGATGGTGGAGCAAAAATCGGCCATTCAACCTGGTGAGTATGCTCCACAATTCAATGAGATTATATTCGCTAATCATAGGTTAGGAAATAAGGAGGTGCAACAAGTCCTGGATGTCCTCACACATCAGTACCTGGAACTAAACATACAGGTGCAACAGATCGTGTAAAAGGCAAAAGAAATGTTGACTACATAACGGGTCCATTTGACGAATGGGATAGGGATGTCTTGCTATCATTTTAAGGTCCTTGATGAGACCACACCTGGACAATTGACTGCAGCATTGGTTTCATTATCTGATAAGGAATATTTTGGTGTTGCAGGGAGGATGACGAAAATTTCCCAGATTGACCCCTGAGATGGCAGGAATTTCATTTTAGGACAGGTTGGATGATTTCGGGTTGTTTTCTCTGGAGTTTGGAGGAATGAGGGAGGATCTTATAACTGCAAAATTCCATGAAACTTGAGATGAGATGATAAGATTCTACGAGGACGAGGCAGGGCAATAACAGGTACGATGATCCAATGACTTGGTATTCCAGAAACTGAGCTCACATTCCTAGCATACAGAATCGGCTATTTAAGACTGTTATAATGAGAAATATTTTTCAACCAATGAGTTGCGAGCCTCCGGATTCCGTCACAAGAAGAGGTTGAGACTAAATACTTGAATGCTTTCAAGGAGTGAATTTTGTTCTTCAGGCTAAATACATCAAAGGGTTTTGGAAGAAAGCCAGAAACGGGATTGAATTGCATGAAATACTGACTCGCAGAATTTCAAAATAATGCTACTTTTAAAATCGAGAGCTGGGGTAGTATCGAATGTGCTATTATGAATGATATAGTAAATAAAAAGATGAATTTACTCAATGACACTGTGTGAAATGAAAACAAAATTACACTTTTACATGATTTCTTTCTCATACGTAAGCCAAATATAACACGAATTCACATGCAAACACTGGTCAAAGCAATTGTGTTTACTCATGAACGAATATGCACAGCAATGACTTATCTAACACATCTGTTGTATCTAACAGATATCTGACACATCTGCACAGTAATGACTTATCTAACACATCACTCAGCATTTGGGGCGCAACAATGAGCCATAAAACACTGCACACCTCGAGTAGAATTCTAGCCATTTATGGGAAAGAAGGCACAAATTCTTCCTTTACAGCAGCTACCAAGCAGACCAAGTTACATTGGCACAGCCTTCTTCACAAAAAATGGACTGCTGTTAGAAACTCACAGCACTGCTGAAGAGATCATTAATCGTATGCATCCACCAGAGTCACCTTGCTCTGACCTTACAGTAACGTCACTATAAAGTGTGAGCTGGAATTGGAATCAAACAATTCCCGCATAGTAAATGAACCTATCCCACTAGCCTTATTTCACTTCATGTTCTCTTACTCTCCATTGCCCCAGCAGCCTCCAGGTCACTCCATTCTAGGTTCGTGGATCACTCCAAGCCCGTGCCATACAATATACAAAGTGTTTTTCTGTTATTTCAGATGCTCTTCACTTGGGAAATACATTAAATCGGCTCCATTTGACGTAAAGAATCAAAGCCTTCATTCTCCTGAATATCTTCATCAATAATTGAGGAAGAATATGAAATGTGCAACAATTATGGTTTTACTACCCATTTCCTTTCCAGACTCGCAGATTTCTGAACATTCTTTAGGCATTTCAGCACTACGATCGATGCCCCACTGAAAATCGAAAAATGAGATTTTGTATGCGTGACATCATTTCAATGTCTGCATGTTATTTTCTTTGTATAATTTTAAGATCAGAAGCATTATGACTCTTTCCTCCTCCCATTTGCTCCAGACGTGAATATATTTTACCAGAAGCTGATTCTGAATTGCAGAAATTTATTGAACAATGGAAAGCCATAAAATTGAATGAACACAGGAATGTCAGAGGGACGTATTTGTTTCTTTTGGAGAGATCTCTTGGGAAATGAAAAGGAGTCTTTTTTTAACCTTAAGATTTGAGCTGTATCCCATAAATTCATTCATTTGGTTCACAGAACAAAATTATAATAGTTGCTTTGTTTTAAGTCAATTTTGCTGTTGATAACGTGAGTTAGGATCTCTTAGTCAAAACAGACTTGAGTAAAATGTGTAAACCACTCCAGTTTATAAATGTATACTGCATATGTTATCGGAACTGTCGATGTCTACCATAGAAAGTGTAAATGGATGTTCAGATTGCTTTTTCATTTTTTTTTACTGAATGCAATAATTAAAAGGAGAAAGAGAAGGGTAAGATTAGAAAAGTGTAACTGATGGCTCACGTCGCACATTTTTAGGATCATTTGGTGTGGACGAGAAGTCCTGGATTCAAGTCTCACTTTCTGCAGAGCCGTGTCGAAGCACAAATTGACTTAAAAGTATGAAGTTTGGAGATTTTTATCTACCTCATGGACCAACTTACTCTCAGTCGCTGGTTAATGTTGAGCTGAGGCAACCACTTCTCGAGTGGCCTCCTGAGAAGGAAGAGATGTGGAGCCTGAGGGACACTGGTCCTGATCCTCGGGGAATCATACAGCTCACTGTAAATGCTGCTCAATTTAGCAAGATATTAACTTGTTCGTTAGAAATAGCACTTTTCATGAGATCTATTTACTGTTTCACTGGAGGATTGATTTGTGTATAAATTGACGATGTTTCAATGAATTAATTCTTTTGGACTTTGCTTTCACCTGAAAATGCAAGAGCAGGCGCTTCCAATAGAAATTCTCTTTCCAATTGCAATTTGAAACAGTATACCTCTGATTTAATACCTTCTTTCTGCGGAGTTTTCATTTCATTTCTTTTAATTACCATTGATTTCGGTTTGAGTGCAATTAGTCCTGTCCCAGCTGACTGAATTGGAAACAACTGTGTTTATCCTAACGGAAGAAAACGGCAGAGGAAATAAACAATTATTTTCCGTCAGTCTTGACAGTGGACGTCACTTTGACCATCCCATTAATACGCAGAATGAGGTAGAGGGGGTAAGTCAAATGACCATCAGTAAAGAAGGAGTATTTAAGAAACTGATGAGGCGAAAGTCAAAAAACGTTGCTGGCTCTGATGAATTGCAACCTTGGATCCTGAAAGAGGTGGGTGCAGAAATAATGTATGTTGTATTATTATTATGGAGAAGGTGCACAGGTTTGAAAAACTGTCCATGTAACACACCGATTCAAAAGGAAGAAAGGCAAAATGTGGATAATTATATCTATTGAAAAAAGTGTTGGAAACAGTTAATCACTTTCAGATAGCAGAACATTTGGAAAATCCTAATTTCATCAAGTGGAATTTTGCAGATTACACTTAAACTGATTGAAAGGGAAATTTTGAGAGAGACGCAAACTTTTTTTTCAGAGACATATTGTCAGATTAAGGAAATGGGCAAAAAAATTGCAAATGGAGTATAATGTGGGAAAATGTCAAGTTGTTCATTTTGGAAGGTAGATCAAAACAACAGAGTTTTGTTGAAATGGAGAGACACTGCAGAACACTGGTACACTACAGAACACTGGTACGTGGGGGCTACTTATGTACAAACACAGAGATAGAGCACATAGGCAAATGCTCTAATAAAGAAGGCAAATGGAATTCTGGCCTCTTATTTCAAGAGGGTTGAAGTATAAGAGTGGGGAAATCTAACTGCAAGTTACAAACTGCTCGTGAGAATCGATCTGTAAGCAGTTTTGACCCAGTAATAAAGGAAAGAAAAATTCATAGGACGTAATTCATAGGAAAATCATTAGGATTACCAAAGGTGTGGAAAGACGGGCTTATGGTCAAAAATTTAACAGTTTCAGAGTTTGCTCACTGGAGTTGAGAAGAATGAACAGTGATCCAATTGAGACACATTGGATTCTTAAGGGCCTTGACAGGGCAACTGGTGAGAGGATGCTCCCCGCATCGGAGAATGCTTTGGCTGTTTCTGCTTTCAACTGAAAATGCAATCAAAAAACACTTGCAACAGAAATTCTCGATCCCATCCTTGCAATCCTTAAAATTCCTCATCAGTGGCTCACAGCTGTCCTGCCTGGAAACCATAGCTTCCCATTCCATTTTGTATCTAAAATCTGTCTCACTCAATCTTATAGGCCAAGCCCCCAATACCTTCAAGGGAACATAATTTTGCTCTCTAATCACTCTCGCAGAGAATAATAAATTTCTTACCTCTGTTCGAAAACCATTGCCGTGTCCCCTTGTCTGAATCACTATAATCAAGAGGAAACCATCTCCTTTTTGTGTTCAACTTTATCTACTCCCCTCAAGAGCTTACATGTTTCAATGAGATTACCTTAGATTCTTTCAGAATGTCGAATGGAGATGGGCATAGCCTTATTTCAAAAAGAGCTTATTGGCAGGAATGTGGCAAGTGAATCTTCGCTGAGAGACTTCTAAAGTAATAATATTTGCTTTCTTGAAATCAGGAGGGCAAGTGGTGCAACAGTATGTACAACTGCGTTGGTGGTTCAGTGATAGAATTCTCACCTACTGCCGGAATTCGATTCCCAGCCAATGCTTCGTACCGTTTTAAGGCGGCACATTGGTTAGCACTGCTGCCTCCCAGCACCAAGATCCCAAGTCCGATTCCTGCATTGGGTGACTGCCTGCGTGGAGTTTGCATTTTCTCCCCGTGGTTTGCTTGGGCTTCCACCGTGTGGCAAAAGCAATGACTGCAGATTCTGGAAAGCAAATACTGGAGTGGTGGCGTTGGAAGAGCACAGCAGTTGAGGCAGCATCCAACGAGCAGCGAAATCGACGTTTCGGGCAAAAGCCCTTTATCAGGAATAACTTCCTCCATGTGCTCTGGTTTCCTCCCACAATGCAAAGATGTGCAGTTTAGGTGGATGGATCATGTGAAACTACCCATAAATCAGGGATGAATATGGGGAATGGGTCTGGGTGGGTTAATCTTCAGAGGGTTGGTATGGACTTATTGGGCCGAAGGGCCTTTTGCAAAGATGTGCAGTTTAGGTGGATGGATCATGCGAAACTACCCATAAATCGGGGATGAATATGGGGAATGTGTCTGGGTGGGTTACCCTTCAGAGGGTTGGTATGTACTTATTGGGCCGAAGGAAATCTAATGCAATCTAATTGAATATATCATTCCTGAAAATAATCTTTGATTGTTTCCATGGCACATGCAATGTATTGTTAATGAGGTTTCACTGTTTTTCGTTGAAGTTTAAGTCTAGAGTTTTCAGCAGTACCTCAGGCTTGTAGAATTCAAATTTGATAAGGGCAAGCCAGTGAACTATAGACGAGTGAGCCTGACGTCGGTGGGTGGGCAAGTTGTTGGAAGGAATCCTGAGGGAACTGTACATGTATTTGTGAAGACAAAGACTGGTTAGGGATAATCAACGTGGCTTTGTGAGTGGGAAATCATGACTGTCCAACTTTATTGAGTTTTTTGAAGAAGTGACAAAGAGGATTAATGAGGGCAGAGCAGTAGATGTGTTCTATATGGACTCCTGTGAGGCGTTCGACAAGGTTCCCCATGGGAGATTGGTGAGCAAGATTAAATCTCTTGGAATACAGGGAAGACTCACCATTTGGTTACAGAACTGGCTCAAAGGTAGAACACAAGTGTGGTAGTGGTGGTTTGTTTTCAGACTAGAGCCTGTGACCAGTGCCACAATGATCAGTGCTGGGGCCAGTACTTTTCAGCATTTATATCAATGACTTGGCTGAGGTATAGTTAGTAAGTTTGCTGATGACACCAAAATTGGAGGTGTAGTGGACAGCGAAGAAGGTTACCACAGATTAAAACGGGATCTTGATCAGATGGGTCAGTGGACCGGGAATTGATAAATGGGTTTAATTTAGATAAACGTGAGGTGCTACATTTTGACAAAAGAAAATCTTAGCAGGACCTAGACACTTAATGGCAAGGTCCTAGGGAGTGTTGCTGAACAAAGAGACCTCGGAGTGCAGATTCATAGCTCCTTTAAATTAGAATCGCATGTAGATATGATAGTGAAGAAGGCGTTTGGTATGATTTCCTTTATTGGTCAGAGTATGGCATGCAGGAGTTGGGAGGTCATGTTGCGGGTGTACAGGACATTGGTTAGGCCACTGTTGTAATATTGCGTGAAATTCTGGTCTCCTTCCGATTGGAAAGATGCTGTGAAACTTGAAAGTGTACAGAAACGATTCTCAAGGTTATTGTCAGGGTTGGAGGATTTGATTCATAGGGAGAGGTTGAATAGACTAGGGCTGTTTTTTACTAGAACGTCAGAGGCTGAGGGGGTGACCTGAGGTGGTAAAGGATAAATAGACACCCTATGGTGGGGGAGTCCAGAACTAGAGGCATAGGTTTCGGGTGAGAGTGGAATGGTATAAAAGAGATCAATTGGGCAACTTTTTTACTCAGAGGGTGGTACTTTTATGGAATTAGCTGCCAGAAGAAGTGGTGGAGGCTGGTACAATTGCAACATGTAAAAGACATCTGGGTGGGTATATGATTAGGAAGGATTTGGAGGGATATGGGCCGGGTGCTGGCAGATGGGAGTAGACTGGGTTCGGATACCTGGTCATCACGATGAGTTGGAACAAAGGGTCTTTCTGTGCTGTACGTCTCTATGACTCTATGTCTCCATGACATATCGTTGCTCATCCCTGGTGTTTTTAGATTAGATGAGAATACTTACAGTGCAGAAACTGGCCCTTCGGCCCAAAAAGTCAACACCGACCCACACATTTACCCTTTCACCTAACACTACGGGCAATCTAGCCTCGCCAATTCACCTAACCTGCACATTTTTGGATTGCGGGAGGAAAGCGGAGCAAACCCACGCAGGCACGGGGAGAATGTGCAAACTCCACACAGAGAGTCGCCTGAGGTGGGAATTGATCTTGGGTCTCTGGCGTTGTGAGGCAGCAGTGCTAACCACTGTGCCACCATGGCACCCACTATGGGTTTTGATATATCTCACAATTGGATTTTCTTTACATCCAACCTGATGACATTTTTGATTCTTTTCCAAGGGAAGCACGGCCTTTCCAACTGAACCACTCGGTACATGACTGTAATGGCAACAGGAGGTCTGATTGTCCTTGTCTTCTACATGCTTGTGAGCCGGATCTTCAAGGATCATTTCCCAGGTTCCCTGTTGAACTACACTCCTTTATGCCGACTCAATACCTTTCTGCAAGGGCTGAGCCTCCAGCTCTCCATCTGCTTTACCATCTTCTTCTCCTTTGACTGCTTATTAGCAATTTGCAGCGACAAATTAAACGTGCAGTATTGTATTGAAAGAAAGCCGAACGTGGTCAGATCCATCGTGAGCGCTCTTAACATTATGGTCAACATTCCCTTGTGTTTTCGCTATGAACCTGATACATACAGTAGGGCTGTCGCACTGTCACCAGTTATGAAACTTCACTGACTTTGGCAGCTCACTGGTTGCTCACCAACATCTCAAACATATTTCTTCCCATTCCCCTGCTGCTGCTGTTGAACTGTCTCATCACCCGCCACATGCGAGTGATCAGCAGATCTCATCAAACCCTGAAGAGCAAGAGAGGTGGTGCTGAGGAGATGCGCATAGACCCCGAGCTGAAAAGCAGGAAGACCTTCATCGTTCTGCTCTTTATCATCTCGGATGCTTCATGATGCTGTCAATGCCCATCACTGTCAAATATTTATGTCAGACATTGACAGGATGTGCAGGGTTAATGGTTGCGAACTGGCAATTAATGTCGAACTGAGTTACCTATGGTCCAGTTGCATAGTATCTTCAAAGTTGCACCATTCAGAGACTGGATGATGAAGGAAACTTTTCACAAGTTTGCTTTAATTGTTCAGAAATTGAGTGTTGGAGCATTTTGTTGCGTCTGAACAAGTCATGATGAAGGGTACGTTTAGAGTACTGAATACAATTTGGTTAGCCCTTATATAGGCAGTCTGTTATTAAACTGAAATTGGTGCAGAAAGGATATTGTGTTGCAACTATTTTGCACTTTGGTGAGACCACGTCTGGAATAGTAAGTGCAATTTTGGTCACCTTATCTAATGAGGGATTTTTGGAAACGCAGAAAGTATAATGAGAATTTACCAGACTGACTCCTGGGATAGCAATACTGACGTTTGAAGACATACTGGATCATTTAATCGAAGTTAACAGGAATGGCAGAGCATGTTATTCCTAACCAATCACCAAAATTATACTTAAAACACAACAGTTCTGAAAAGACCATATTGGGCAAGAATAAGAAGAATGTTACCATCGAAGGAGAGTTATGAATCTGTGGTCACACTCTGAGCACACAGATCAGGATATTTAGGACTGAGATGAAGAGAAGATCCTTCCCCTACAGTGGCGAGCCTCTGGAACTTTCTGCCACAGGAAGATGGTGAGACGAAAACATTGAATGTTTTCAAGATGGGGTTAATTTTGTTCTTAGGGCATATGGGACCAAAGGGTATCAGGAGACAGCAAGAATGACAGACTGAGTTGGAAGAAAGACTGAATCCCAGAATTCAAAATAATAATGTATCTAATCTGGAAAAACCTGGTATCACCAAATGTTACAAATGAAACAGACGTCCAAATAAAATCAAAAGTTTTGAAGTTACTGAAGAACACAAGGTGAAATGAATAAAACTCTAATGACACCAAAATCAGACATGAATTCACATGCAAATCGTGGCCAACATGATTACATTAATACATTAATAAACAGATAGAGAAATAATTGACCTAACACATTTACCAGACACTCTCCTCAGCATGAGGCACACACGTTTCAGAGACAAAATCCTGCTCAACTGCATTCAGTACAATACTAAGTCCTATCTTTAAGGATTTAGGATTTGAGGATTTAGTCACCAATCCTCATTTTAGGGCAGTTCCCAAATAAGCCAGTCCCAACTGCCCTAAACAGACACAGTTTCCTGCAAAATGATGCACTGCTGTGGAATCTCCTCAGCACTGTTCATGAGAATCTTAATTATGTCGTTACACCAGAGTCACCTTTATCTGACACTTCAGGGACAGCCCTGAACAATGAATGGTCTTCACAGCAGACTCCATGTTGAATTCCGTTTTAAGTTATAGGATCACTGCAGGACTATGCCATCCCACATCTGATGTTTTCAGATCATTTGAGGTGCGCATAATTTGAGGAATGAACAAAGTCGACTTCCTTTGAAATAAAAGACAATCCTTCATTCTGCTGAATCATTTTATCAGTATGTGAGGAGGAATGTGCCTTGTATTACAGGCTTATGCATTAAATATCCACTTACTTTCCAGATTTACTCTTATTTGAGGATTACTTCGACATTCCCAGCACTTCAATGAAAGTCCAACAATGAGCTTTTGTATGTTTAACATTATTTCAACTGATGTATTATTTTCTTTTTTACCATTCGAAGTTCAGGACTTTCAGATTTATGGCTTTTGCATTATTCTAATAGCTCCCTAAATCTCGTTCCATCCCCATATATCCTGTCTCTCAAATCTCTTTCTGAATTCCCATGTCGAAGTCCCCACTTATAACAGACAGTGTGAGAAATCATAGGCATCTGCCAAAACTGTTAGTTCTTTGATAGTTGATTTGATAATTGGCAAGAGCCAGACAGTGATGATGATTTCTTCATGTGGAGAAATGTGGAATGAGAGGTCATTGTTTTAGTCAAGGTTAGAGTGGTACTGGAAAAGCACAGCAGGTCAGGCTCGGCTGCTGCTTGACCGGCTGTGCTTTTCCAGCAGCAGTCTAATCTTGACTCTGATCTCCAGCATCTTCAGTCGTCAGTTTCACCCAGTCACTGTTTTAGGTTAAGTGGTATTGAATTTAAAACTGAGATTGCGGAATTTCTTCCCTCAAATGGTCATAAATCTGTGGCATATGTGTCAGATCGTGCAGCACTGAGTAAATTTAAAGAGACGGTAGACAGATTATTTCCATTAATAATGGGGTAAAGGGTCTCAGTTTTACTGGTACCTATGACAAAATACATAGTCCTGTGAAATGTTGAAATGAATGAATTAGAACATAGAACATAGAACAATACAGCGAAGAACAGGCCCTTCGTCCCTTGATGTTGCGCAGACCCATGAGCTATTCTCTGCTCGTCCTCCTACACTATCGCAAAATCATTGTTTAAATCTCCCTAATGTGGCTAAGTTGACTGCATTAGCAGGTAGGGCATTCCACGCCCTTACCACTCTCTGTGTAAAGAACCTGCATCTTAAATCTCTCACCCCTCAATTTGTAGTTATGCCGTTATCATTCTATGAAAAATACTTTTGCAGTCTACCCTACCTAATCCTCTGATCATCTTGTATGTCTCTATCAAAACCCCTGTTGGCCTTCTTCTTTTCAATGAGAAAGGACTCAAATCTCTCAGCCTTTCCTCATAAGACCTTACCCTCCAGATCAGGCAACATCCTGGTAAATCACCTCTGCACCGTTTCCAATGAATCCACATCCTTCCCGAAATATGGGGGCCAGAACTGAACACAATATTCCACGTTCAGCCGCACCAGCGTTTTATTTAGTTGCAGCATTATGTTGTGGCTCTGGAACTCAATACCTCTACGAATGAAACCTAACAACCTTCTTAACAGCACGATCCACCTGGGTGGCAACTTTCAGGGATCTATGTTAATGGACTCCAAGATCCCACTGAACATCCACACTACCAAGAATTTTTCCATTGACTCAGTACTCTGCCTTCCTTTTATTCTTCCCAAAGTGCATCACCTCACACTTAGCTGCATTGAACTCCATTTTCCACCTCTCAGCCCAATTCTGCAATTTATCCAAATCCCTCTGCAACCTGTAACATTCTTCCACACTGTCCACTACTTCACCGACTTTTGTGTCATCTGCAAATTTACCAATCCATCCAAGTATGCCTGTGTCTCAGTCATTTATAAAAATGACAAACAGCAATGCTCCCAAAACAGATCGTTGTGGCAGACCACTAGTAACCATACTCGAGGCTGAATATTTTCCATTAACCACCACTCGCTGCCTTCTTTCAGAAAGCCAGTTTCTAATCCAACCTACTAAATCACCCTCAATTCCATGCCTCTGCATATTATCCAACTGCCTACCATATGGAACCTTATCAAAGGCTTTACTGAAGTCCATGTATACCACATCAAACTGTCCTACCCTCATATACATGCTTGGTCACCTTCTCAAAAAACTCAATGGGGTGTGTGAGACACGACCTGCCCTTGACAAATCCATGTTAACTATCTGAAACCAAATTGTTTCTTCCTAGATGATTATAAATCTTATCTCTTATAATCCTTTCCAAAACATTTCCTACAAGAGAAGTAAGGCTCACTGGTCTATAATTGCCTGGGTCATCTCTACTGCCCTTCCGGAAAAAGGGCACAATATTTCCAATCCTCCAGTCCTCTGGTACTAAACCTGTAGACAGTAACGACTCAAATATCAAAGCCAACGACTCTGCTACCTCCTCTCGAGCTTCCCAGCAAATCCTCAGATAAATCCCATACGGCCGAGGGGACTTGTCGACTTTCGCACCTTCTAGAATTGATAACACCTGTTTGTAACTAATATCGATCATTTTAAGACTAATTTCTCATACCTCAAACTTCTCCTCTGCAACATTCTCCTTTTCCTGAGTGAAAACCGATGAGAAATGTTCGTTTAGCACCTCGCCGATCTCCACAGGGTCCACATTCAACTTCACACTTCTGTCTCTAACTGGGCCTATTCCTACCCTAATCATCCTTTTATTCCTTACATACCTATCGAAACCTTTAGTGTTCTCATTTATTCTATTTGATAAAGACTGCTTGCGTCCTCTCTTTGCTCTTTTTAACTCTCTCTTTAAATCCTTCCAAACTGATCTTGAAATTCTCCATCGCCTCATCTGAACCATCTTGCCTCATCAACACATAAGCCTCCTTCTTCTTCTTCACAAGAGATGCAATTTCTTTAGTAAACCACGGTTACCTTACCTAATCACTTCCCCCCTGCCTGCCAGGGATATACCTATCAAGGACACGCAATATCTGCTCCTTCCACATTTCCATTGTCTGCATCCCCTGCATTTTGCTGCCCCAAGTTCTAAATTACAGCACAGTAGAGATTCCTTCCAGAAATTCAACAAAGAATTTTTAACAATTGGAATGACTACTGGAATCTTCAATGGACTTCTGTATCATTGAGAGAGGTCGCTTGGAAAAACAGTGTACATATATGGAAACTCTCATGATTCTCCATGTAAACGATAGAAATCATGTTGTGAAGATCTTTCTGACAGAAAATGAAAATGGCTCTTAAGAATGCTTCTTCATTCCTTCGCTGAAGTGCTGCACCTCACATTTATCTAAATTAAACTCCATCTGCCACTCCTCAGCCCATTGGTCCAGATGATCAAATTTCCATTGTACCCTGAGGTAACCTTATTCGCTGTCCTCTACACCTTCAACTTTGGTATCATCTGCAAACTTTTTATCTGTCCCACCTATACTCACATCCAAATAATTTGTATATGTGACTATATGTAGTGAACCCAACATCAATTGTTGTGACACACTGTTGGTCACAGACCTCCATTCTGAAAGGCAACCCTCTACTACCATTCTCTGTCTTCTACTTCCGAGCCAGTTCTGTATCCAAATGCCTAGTTCTCATTGTATTCCGTGTGATCCAAACTTGTTAACCAGTGTACCATGAGAAACCTTGTCAAACATCTTACTGAAGCCCACAAAGTTTTCGTCCACCACTCTGCCCTCCTTAATGCTCTTTGCTACTTCTTCAAAATACTGTTTCAAGTTCGTAAGACGTGATTTCCCAAGCACAAAGCCATGTTAGCTATCCCAAATCAGTCCTTGCCTTTCCAAATGCATGCAAATGTTGTCCCTTAGGATTCCATCCAACAACTTGCCCACCACCGATGTCAGGCTCACCAACCTATATTTCTCTGATTTTTAATAACCACCCTTCTTAAACAGTGGCACGACGTTAGCCAACCTCCAGTTTTCCAGCCTCTCACCTGCGACTATCGATGATACAAATATCTCAGTATGAGGCCCGGCAATCACTTCCCTATCTTCCCACAGAGTTCTAGGATACACCTGATGAGGTCCTGAGGATTTATCCATGTTTGTACATGTTAAGACATCCAGCACCTCCTCCTCTGTGATATGGGTATTTTTCAAGATGTCAGTTTCCCCACGTTCTGTATCTTCCGTTTCTTTTTCTACAGTAAATACCAATGCAAATTAATCGTTTTGTAACACCAACATCTCCTGCATTTCCACACATTGAGTGCTTGCTGATCATTGAGATGTCTTGTTCTCTCTATAGTTACCCTTTTTATCCTTAATATATTATTAAATTCCCTTTAGAATCCTCTTTGCCAAAGCCACCTCATCTCCCCTTTTTACCTTCCTCATTTCCCTCTGATGTATACTCCTACTGCATTGATACTCCTCTGAGGATTCACTTGATCTCTGTTGTGTAGGAGCTGAAAAATGTGTTGCTGGATAAGGGCAGCAGGTCAGGCAGCATCCAAGGCGCAGGGGAATCGACGTATCGGACATAAGCCCTTCTTCAGGAATGATTATGCCCGAAACGTCGATTCTCCTGCTCCTTGGATGCTGCCTGACCTGCTGCGCTTTTCCAGCAACACATTTTTCAGCTCTGATCTCCAGCATCTGCAGTCCTCACTTTCTCTGTCGTGTATACCTAACATGTGCTTCCTTCTTTTTCTTAACCAAAACCTTCATTTCTCGAGTCATCCTGCATTTCCTACACCTCCCACTCTTGCCTTTCCCCCTCAAAGGATCATACAGTCTCTGAACTCTCACGATCTAATTTCTGAAGGCTTCCCAATTTCCAGCCGTTACTTTACCTGCAAACATCCACACCCAATTAACTTTTGAAAGTTCTTGCCTTATACTGTCAAAATTGGTCTTTCTCCAATATAGAACCTTAACGTTTATAGCCAGTCTATCCTTTTCTATAACTATCTTAAATCTAATAGAATTATGGTCGCTGGCCCCAAAGTCCGCCCCCACTGACACCTCAGTCACCTGACCTGCCTTATTTCCTAAGAGAAGGTCAGGTTTTGCACGTTCCCTCGTAGGTACACTTACATACTGAGTCAGAAAAAATTCTGTCAGCACCTAACAGATTTCTCTCCATCTAAACCTTCATGACTGTGGCAATCCCAGTCTATGTTTCGAAAATAAAAATTATCCACCATAACTACTCAATTATTATTCTGGATAGTTGAGATGTCCTTACAAATTTGATTCTCAATTTCCCCTTGACTATTTGGAAGTCTATCGGAAAGTCCCACTAATGTGATCATCTGTTTCTTATTTCTCAGTTTTACTCAAATACGTGTCCTGGACATATTCCCAGGCATATCTACACTACGTGCAGCTGTAATGTTATCCCTTATCAAAAACACCTCGTCTTTTGCCACCTCCACGCACACCACTACCCACCCCGCCCCCACTCCCTAACCCCCTCGCTTTGTATCCTTTTTGCATTTTTAATTTGGAAATTGGAGCAACCAGTCCTCTCCATTTGTTAGCCACATCACTGTAATTGCTTTGAAATCCCAGTCCCATATTCCTAACCATGCTCTGAGTTCATCTGCCTTCACGGTTTACCCTTTGCTTTGAAATAATTGCAGTTTAATTTCAATCGTACCATTCTTTGATTTGTTTCTGCCTGCACTGATTGTTTGACATGCTCATATTCATAACTGTACCAATCTCAGATTATTCTCTTTCCTCACAATCTCACTGCATCCCACCACAGCAGCCAGCCCCCCCCACCCCGCCCCCCAACCCCTTACTAGTTTAAATCCAACTCAGTAATTCTCGCAAATATCCTTGTCAGCATAATCATCCCCTTCCAATTCAGGCGCAATTAGACCTTCATGTATAGACAGATTCCATTGTGATAGTGGGCAGTCTAGGCAGAGGTGCAGACTGACATTTCAGCGGTCACCAGTGAGAAAGCAGAATGACATATTACCTTTATGGTGCCACGATCAAGGATATCTCAAAGAGAGGGCAAAATGTTCTCAAAGGGGAGAGGAATGAGCAGGAGGTAATTGCACACATTACAACCAACCTCATAGGAATGGATAAGGATGCGATTCTGAAGTGAGGAAAAAGAAAGTTAGACAGGAATTGAAAAAGGAGGTCCTTGCAGTTAGTAGCATCTGGATTACATCCAATGCTGCTAGCTATGTAGTCAAAGAATCGGAGGATAGAGCAATACAATGCGTGGCTGAGAAGCTGGTGCAGGAGAGAAGACAGATTCCAATGATGCAATGCGTGTTAGAATTTGTGTCTTTAATGATATCTGTTCACACTCTCCCTGAGGATGGAGAATTGCATATAAATTGAGTGTATTTCAATGCGTTGCCTCATTTTGACTGTTTCTGCTTTCACCAAAAAAATGGGACCACAGGCGCTGCCACTTGACATTCTCTTTCCCATTCCTGAAGTCTTTGGAATTCCTGGTAAGTGATTCGAAACCGCTATGACATTTTTCTTCTGTGTTCTGATTTGATTTGGGTATCTGCAATTTTGTCCAGTGTTTCCCAAATGGAATTCCTGCTTCTTGCTGAGTTTGCCATCTGTTCATTACCATTGGTTTCAGCCTCAGTTGATCAGTCCAGTCCCAGATGACTGAGGGTTGGAAACAACTGTGTTTCACTTAAATAAAGAAAACAACAAATGGCAAATGATTTAAATCAATGTTTTGCCTCTATCTTTACGGTGGAGAATATTTCTAACATCTCATGAATGCTCAAGGATATGGTAGAGCAATCATGTCACTTCATCATCACTGGGAGATGAGTATTCGAAAAACTAATGGGGCTCATTCAAAAAAGGTTTCTGACATTGATGACTTGCATCCCAGCAACCTAAAAGAGTTAGACACAGAGATAGTAGAGGCAAAGAACAAAGGCAATTTACAGCCCAGGAACAGGCCCACAGGGGCTCCAAGCCTGTGTAAATCTGTCAGTCCATTTCTGAGCATCTGTATCTCTCTGCTCCCCACATACTCATGCATTTGTCCAGACGCATCTTAACTGAATCGATCGTGCCTGCCTCTGCCACCTCTGCTGGCAAAACGTTTCAAATGCCCACCACCCTCTGTGTGAAGTATTTACCACATGTATCCCTCTTAAACTTTACACCTCTCACCTTGAAAGCGTGACCTCTCGTTAGTCAAATGTTCACTTTGGGGAAAAAGCTTGTCTCTATCCACTCTGTCTATACCCTTCATGAATTTGTAAACCTCAACGTTGCCTGTCATTCGCAAAAACATCTTGGAGGGTAGAGAAATGCAAGAGATTTAGAAAACTGACAACGTGACGCTCGTGTTGAAAAAGTGAGGGAGGCATAAAGTGAGTAAACATATGTATAATTGAAAAAATATTGGAATGATTTAATAAGGCTGGGATAACAGCACATTTGTAAAATCCATATTTTATCAAGCAGAGTCAGCATAGCTTCATGAAATGGAACTCGTGTCTCATGCATTTCTTGAAATTTCTGAGGATGTCTCAACCAGATTGGATGGAGTGGAAACAGGAGATGCTTTGGATTTGGACAATGAAACAGCACTCAATAAAGTACCTCACAAACGGTTAAGTTATAAGATAACATTTTACTGAATTGAAGGCAGCATACTAGTACGGACAGAGAAGTGGCTGATGGAAAGGAAACAATGAATGGGGTAAAGGATTCGTCGGGTTCTGCAGGGGTAGTAATTATACAAATATATTAAGTATGTGCAGGAAGGAAGTGAATGTTCTCTGGTCAAATTTGCAGGGGATACCAAACCTAAGTGAAAAAGGCAGATTAAGAGAAGATTACAAACAGTTTACAGAAAGATGTTGATCAGTTAAGTAAACGGGGAAAATGTCAGAAAGTGGAGTATAACGTCGATCAAAGTGAAGCTGTTAAATTTGGAAGGGAGAACAAAGGACACAATTTTATTTAAACGTAGAAGAGTTGCAGAAAGCGGGAATTCAAAGCATCTTGGGTTTACTTCAGAGTGAAACATATAACGTTAATACACAGGTAAAGCTTCGTGTGGAAGTCTACTCACTGGAATCTAGAAGAATTCGAGTTGATCTCATTGAGACATATCGGATTTCTAAGGCAATTGACCGGGTAAATGGTGAGAGAATGCTTTCCTCTCATCGGAGGGTGCTTTGGCTTCACCAGAAATTAGGACAACAAACATTTCGAACAGAAATGTTCAATTCCATCATGAAAGTCCTTGAAATTCTTTGGAAGTACTTGAAAGATGTTGCGACATTTTCCTTGCCTGTTCTGTTTTGAAATGTTCCAGAGGGGACAGTCTCAGCATAACGGAGAGTCAACTTAATTCGTACATGAGGAGAAATTTCTTCTCGCTAGAGGATTGTGACTGTTTTGAACCCCTTGCCAAAGAAAAAGGTGTGGGGGCAGAGTCCACTCGTAGGTTTCAGGCCTGACATAGAGATATTCTTGATGGGAGTGCCATACAAATAAGACATCTCAGAAATGCAACTTCTTTGAGCAAATTTAGCCATAGGAGAAAAACACAGAAACCTATTAATTCGGAACAGAAATAGGCAATGTGGTCCTTTGAAACCTTTCCAAATTTCAGTAGGAGTACTATTGATGAGAATCAGATACAGACTTCTGCCTGCATTCCATAGCCTTGTGTGATCAAAAGAATCCAACTCAGTCCTTCCAACATAGTCCCACTACCTTCAGAGGAAGAGCATTCCAAATACGAAACATCCTCAAAGAGAATAGAAATGTCCTAATCTCTATTTGATAAGGGGAACTACCTATTACTAAACTGTATCCCCAAGTGTCCCATGAAGAGAAGTGTATTTCCCAGTGATCCACCTTATCCTGTCTGCTGAATAACTTACATGGATTGAAGCATAACCTTTCTTCACAGCAAAACACTTTAATGCAGGAATAAGGTAAATTCTCCAAGCTTCTAAAGCAGCAATGCGAACTCTTGTCTTTTCCCATTTCTGATCAGCATTTCGATACATGTGATAATTGGGATTCTATTTTTTTCAGCAAACCTGATGTCAGTGTTGATTCTTTCCCAAGGCAAGTGTGGCCTTTCCAAAGGAATTATTCGCTACATGACCAGCATGGCAACAGGAGATCTGATGGTCCGTGTCTTCAATGTGATTGCGAGCCAAATCTGCAGGTATAATTTCCCGAGCTCGCTGTTGAACTACACTCCTGCGCGCCGACTCAGTGCTCTCCTGCAAGGTCTGAGCCTCCAGCTCACCATCTGGTTTACCATCGCCTTCACCTTTGACCGTTTTATAGCAATTTGCTGCAACAAGTTGAAGGAGAAATGTTGCACTGAAAGAATGGCCAATGTGGTCATGTCCATTGTGAGCGCTCTTAACATTATAGCCAACATTCGCTTGCCTTTTCGCTGTGAGCCCATTCACGCTCTGAACAATGTGCAGTGGGGCTGCCGCACAGTCACTGGTTTTCTCAATTCACCGGACTGAGCAGCTCATTGGTGGCTCACCAACATGTCAAACATGTTTGTTCCAATTCCCCTGATGCTGCTGTTGAATTCTCTCACTGCCCACCTCATCCGAGCGGCCAACAGAGCTCGTTGGGCCCTGAAGAGCAGCAGAGGTGGTGCTGGGGAGATGGACAGAGACCCCGAGCTGAAGAGCAGGCGGACCTCCATCGTTCTCCTCTTCACCTTCTCCGACTGCTTTGCTCTCGTTGCTCATCACTGTCATCAACATCTGTGTCGGCATTACCTACACAGTGACTTTCCAAGGGTCAAACTTGCTCGATTTTGCAAACAGGGCCGCATTCCTGCTGACATACACCAGTTCGTGCAAAAACACTTGCATTTACGCACTGACCTAGGAGAGAGTAAGAGAGGAGGTGAAGGATGTGTTGAAGTATACCTATTCTCTACTCTGTAAGCGACGTGAAAAATTAACGTTTGTGGCAAACGTTATAACCTCACTGGGCCAGTAATCCAAAGCCCAAAGCTAATATCCTGAGTATATAGGTTCAAATCCCATATATCAAATTGTAAAAATATCCCTTCATTAACAATCTATGAAAACGTGAGCGATTGTCAAGAGTGAGTGTCAATTGTCATCGAAGAATTAATGTCCTTTTGGGAAAAAAAATTCTTAATGTCAACCTAGCCAGTGATGCCCATTTACATCTCTGAATGAAATTCGAGATGCCAATTTTAATAGAGCGGATGACGTTGAACGTTGTCTTTTTTTCTTGAAATTTTCAGTGCAATCCACAAAGGAAATCGCATAAATTGAAGTGAGGTGGGGGAGGCAATGAACAGGGTATGCAGTAAATATGAAGAAAAGAGTCAAATGGTGCACTGGTAGTGCCCCTAACTCTTATCAATAAAATTTGTGCCAAGACCCATCTGTTTCAGAAGTGCTATAACACATGTGACCACCATGGTTCAAATATCAAAAATGGTGGGACTAACAGTGAACCAGTCATTAGTGAGACCACAACTGCAGACTTTTCTATGGACTTCGGAGTCACATTGGCAGGTTAGGTTTAATTCTGAGGGTGCAGAAGACATGCATTCAGATAAATGTCAGGTTAAAAAAAAATCTATGTAACTATGAACCAGAAACGGAAACAATGAGGTCATTTTCATTGTGTGCTGATAAAGGCAATTAGAATGATAAAGGATTTGCGCAGAATGTACTGTAACAATTTTTGATGGTTCGAGATGTGGAAGAAATCGACTTAGTGATGTTCTGCTGTAAAAAGAGTCAATTGATGACCTTTCACTATCCAAAAGTGCGGAATGGTTTTTCGGAATCACTGAAGAAGGGAGCGACGAGAACAATTTTGAAGAATAGGCTGAGACAAACTAAATTCTTGACTAAGTGACATTGAAGGAATAGCAGTATATTACCAGGTCAGGAAGGCATGTGCTTTGAAAAGAAACTTGCCCTGGTGGTATTCCCATTAATATGCTGTCTTGGAACCTTTAGCTAGTGGAGATCACAGGTTTGGCAAATGCTGCCCTCGGGGACTTGCTAAGTTGTTGCGATCTCTCTTCCAGAGATTACACAAAGCTGCATGTGTGTATTTTTTGTGTTTTATTCCTTTAGCAACAAATTACAAAATTCCATTTGGTTTCCTTGTTAAAACAAGGCGAGATGCTCTGAACAGACAACTATCTGTGTCCTATTAAGCTACAGTTTAAAGAGAAAGAGCTTCAGAACTTGCATGTTTATTGTCGGTCCTAAATGGCTTTCCCTGACTCTGAAACTCTATCCCTTGGTTTTGCGAGGGGGAACCTCTATCCTGTGAGTGTGCACAGAATTTTGTAAGCTAAAACATGATTCCCTGTCATTTTCCCAAGCTTTAGAGGACGCAAGATGAGTGTCTTCATCGGGAGGGTTTTTGCCTGAAACGTTAATTTTCCCACTCCTTGGATGCTACCTGACCTTCTGTGCTTTACCAGCACCACTCTAATCGAGACTCTGATCTCTGACATTTGCAGTACTCACCTTTGCCTATTGTAGAGGATACAATCTTGGTTTTTCCAAAACTTCCACACAGGAGTTTGCAATACCCCAGAAAACAGTCTGGGAAATCGCCCTGCGACCCTCTTTGGGAAGATATGTTATTTCTCCTGTGTTGAGAGTACCGAAATGGTACAAAGTATTCCAAGTGGTCTCGCCAATGTTCTACATTACTGACGCACAACTGCCTTATTCCTGCACGTCCATCATCTTATGTTAAAGTCCAACAATCCATTTGCCTTCCAAATTGATTGTGGCGCCAGAATGCGAGTTTTCAGTGACTTACAAACAAGAGCACCTATTGCCCTTTCGACATCAGACTTTTTAATCTTTGGCCTTTTTATAAATATTCTACACCTCGATCATTGCTAACGAAGTGGACAACCTCACACGAACTGAAATGACATTCTCTTGGGATATTGTTAGCTGTTCATTCAGTCTGTGGAATTCCTTTTGCAGCCTCTTGATTAACCTGACAGCACACATCCCCACCTCGTATTCTATGATCCACAAAATTGTAAATATTAGGTTTGTCCCCAAATTGTGATGCAGAGATTATGAACACCTCAGGCTCAAGCAATGATACTTGTGGGGCTCAACTAGTGACGGCCTGCAAACCTGAGAATGGCCCATGCATTTCTCCTGTGTTGTTTTGGCTGACCATTCCTCAATCCACCTCCTTCAACCAAGAGCTTCAATTTAGTTTAATTACCTCATCTGCACAAATATGTCAAGTGCCTTTTTAAAACCAAAGGACATGTCAATGACTTTATTTAATTCATTCATTCTCAGGATATGAGTGTAACTGTCTCGTCCAACATTTATTCTCCATCCCTAATTGCTCAGAGGACACTTATGCATCAACCCCATCTCGAATTGCATGTAGGCCAGACCAGGTAAACCAGTCAGATTCTTCCCTAAACGCCATTAGTGAATCACACAGCATCTTCTCACTATTGACAAAGGATTCAATGTCATCAGTCAACTCCTAATTTCATATTTTTAAATTCAATTTATATTCTCTCGTCGGCTGTAGCAATATTTGAACCCAGGTCATCATAACTTTTTTTCTGTTTCTTTGGAATGATAGACCAGAAAAGATATCACGAAGGGATTTACTTCACCACCTCATCTATGCTGCCAGCAACAGACTCAGATAGCTCAAAAACTTTGCTGAACGTTATTTCCATTTCATTCACCTCAGCCCAATCAAACTATCATTTCTATCTGTCCAATTATACTTTGTTCGGAATATATTGTCGACCATGATTTTCCCGACAGATCATATTAGGCTAACGAGTTTGGCATTCTGTGTTTTCTCACTTCATTCTTTTTTCAACAGGGTTCACGTTTGCAATAGTGTAAACCTGTATTCCAGAAACCAATTTCCAAGATGATCCAGAAACCGCTTAGCCATCGCTTTTGAAACACTGGGATGCACAATTTCAGATGTCAGAGATTTGTCAACCTTCTGCTTCTTTGATTTGTACAGGCGTTTTTCTTAAATTTCTTTCAGTTCTTCATTCTCACTGATAGTTGTCATTTCTCTGAGATTTCTTGTAACATTTTCTGAGCAGCCAGACACACAGTAATTATTTTAACTTTAGTATTTCTCTGTTTGTTGTGATAAATAATCCCATAACCAATTTTGTCTCTGCTAACCACTTACTTTTTATGTACATGTCGAAGGTTTAACAGCTTTATCTTTCCTGCTTTTTAAAATCAATATTCTAATTTTTTTATTGCTTCCTTGGGCATCCTTTGCTCAATTCTAAAGTGCACCTAATCTTTAGGATTACTAGTTTTCATCAACTTTGCGATGTATTGACCAAATGCAATATTTGACTTAACTAGAAACAGAAACTGCTAATGAAATTGAACAGGCCTAACTGCAACATTGGAAAGAGAAATAGATTTAATGTTTTCAGTTCAATTCTACTTTGTAATATTTAAATTACTTTGCTGCTTTCATTGACCTCACTTTCCCTCTTGTGTCTTTGTACTTTAAAGGAATGTATACTTGCTCAAAGCGGTATGTTAATGATGTGAGCACTAGATCTTGCTCTTCTATCCGTGTCGCTTTTAATTCAACTCTTGAATAGTCATTGCTGTTAAATATAGCATTTTACAACAAGATTAATACTTGACCCTTTCTCATTGTTTACTGTGAGGTAAAAATTGGAAAATAAACTCTTCCTTGATTGATTCCTCAACAAACGGCTCTAGAAAATCCATCTCAGCATATTCTGGAGAAGAACATAGAAGAGTGATGGTAAAATCCTCAGACTAGTAACACTGGCTCCCATATTAATGTTCTGGGATCAGCAATTCTTATCCAAAGATGGCAGATGTTACCTTGTATTCCTTGACCTTTTCCAGATTATATAACAAAATTAGTCACCTAAAAGGATTACTTTTGCAATTGCACCTCTCATTAAATGCACCTCTCATTTCCTAATAATATCCTCCCAAACAAACAATGCTGGTATGTAGTCTATGAGCAGCGCCAATCAATTATTATTGCCCCTTATATTTGTGGCATTCATACTCTCCATCTTGACACTCTGTTCCAAGATCCTCAGTTTCCACAATTCGACGCCCTGCAATCATGTCTCCATAAAGGCAATTATAGCATTCCCACGTATTCCATTTGGGCCACCAATTCGCATAGCTTTTGGAAATATCACAATACTTCGCTTATTTTAGTAGGCAACATCTTTACAGGCCTTTTGGTGACAGACTCTCCCTCAAGATAGATGTTGAAGGTTGCTCAAAAAAAAAACAAACGTGATGTTGAAGGTGGAAAGCTTTCAGTTCTAGATTGATATATGTATTATCAGATTGTCAACGTGGAGTGTTGGAAGGACTTTGGGAAGAAAATATTTCGAAGGATACTTTGGTAAAGCCAATGATTAGTTTCGATACTGCCAGATCATTTCGGCGTCAGACTTACTGACAGCCTTGACTGAGTTATGGATGACAGAATGGAAATCAACTGAGGCATTGTCATGAGTCACATGCAAAAGTGAACTGATAAATGAATCCTTCCATTTTCAGGCTGACACAAACATTAAAAGTTTAATAAAATTACTAAACAGTCCTCAGTTTCCTTTTCTGACAAACTCAGGGCAACAGAACGCACTGACCAGGTTTTTGTAAGTAATACAAAAGTACTAATCATTGTAGAATAATCAACTCTAACCACAGGTAAACTAAATATGATGTACCAACTTGTGAGTTTATTGGTTGGAACTTTCAACTCATTCTTAATCCTCTATGTTCACATACACAGACAAACAAAGAATATTGGTCCTGGTTCAAGAAAGTAATGAGGATGCACAGTTCAATAGCACCAGTTCACAGGATCAAATGATGTGTCGCTTTCACTTTCCAAAACGATTAATTTCCTGAGCTACTTATTTTTAGATTTCCAGATAATGTTGACAAGTATTATCATTACCAACAAATAAAAATCAACTATTTTTTTCTCAGTAATATCCTTTGCAGGAATTCAAACCTAATGAAACATCTTCATTCTTTAATTTCTTATTCATCTAATAGGTTCACAAGCAATTCCTTTCTGTAACCTATGCATATTCACCAGGTATGGTTCTCTCTCTCATGCCCTCTCTCTCATCAAGAGACACATACACGAGTTAACACTGTTAAAAAAAGAGCTTGAGATTTCCCCAGCCCTATCTACTTGGACTATTAATACAGCTTAAAACTATTTTCCACATTTAATGGCCTGGGGACTTTCAAATTTTTAGTTCGTTTTGCCAGTGTGGATATTTTCTCTTTGAATTGAACTCCCTCGCCTTCTACCTTGAGCTGGGTCGTTAATCTGATATTAAGCACTTCAGCAAATACCTCACAAGGAGCTTGTCTTATCACTTACCTTAAATCACATGATTTTTCACAAATGTTGTTTTGACTGAATGCGAAAATAATGGTTTTCTGGCACTAAGTAAAAACAAGGCTCCTTCACAGAATGCAAATCAAAATCCCGTGGAGCTCTACTTTCGAACTCAATGTTTCAAAATGTAAGTAATGCATTGTAAACATTCATCAAAGTCTCATGCAAGTGTCAACCTTGGTGTAAAGCAGGATGCTTTCATGATCAGCCAAAATGTACCCAGAGCTGAACTGATTCAATTCAAGTGACTTCAATCTCATGCTGATTTTCCTTCTCGTTTTCTAATTGATTGCACATGATCGTTGGGGGAAATGCTTCAATTCACAAATCGTCCAATAGTGCTGGAAATCGTGTCTGTGCGTGGTGTTTAAATGCAGGACACATCTTGTAAATTAATTAATAATTTATGGCTGATACATTCCAGAGCACAAGCAAATTTTCCAGTAAATATTCATTCACATTCACACGACCATCACTGACAATTCCACTGCTGGAATCTCAGGGAGTCCCTCTCCCACTGCAACTCCCAGGTCATTTCCTCTGCCCTGAAGCTCTTCAACCACGTCCTGAAACAAACTCGCTACCACAGCTACATTTGCTTCCTCAGTGCCTGCCTCCGTAATCAACTCGTCCCACATGGACTCCGGACCACATTTAAACCAGCAGAGCTCAGACCCAAACAGGACAAACAGTACTGACAACAGATTCAAAAACACCAGCAATGGTTCTCCTTTAAGATCCTCCGCTCCATGCTCGCAGCAATGTGCCGGCACCTAACCACTCTACAGTCAGCCCTGCCTCAGCTGAGGGCCATACTCTCTCAGAATTGCAAAGGACCCCTTCTGGACTACATCCTCAGGAGAATTCATACTCTCAACAAACAGTATTTCAACTCCATCTCAAACATCAAAAATTGTAAGTACAACAAACTTTTATCTATCCACCTCCATAACCAGCGCTCCTCAAACATTCCAGTAGATTCCTCCAGCCTCTGGAACTGGTCAGACACCATTAGCCATGCGGCTTGTGCAGCCACCATCCCCACGCTGATTGATGATGTCACTTCCACCACCATCATGGCCGCATCCACAGCCACTTCTGCGCCTCAAAATTTCTAATGCACCACATGTTACATCACTTCCGCCCCTCACATCATCGCTGATGTACACACTCAGTGACTTCCGCACCCTCTACTGCCATGTTTGCCACCACTTCCGACCCCTCCAACGCCATTCACCTGCATTCTGCTGACACGACCCCTACAAATCCCATGGTCACCATCCCCGCCTCCCAGAACTCTGAGGGGAACACCACCCCTGCTCATGACTCCATCCCCATTCCCCCACCACCACACCCACTCCAGCTCCCAGATCGCAGCCCTGCCAGGTTTTGACCATTCCCCCTGATCTCACCCTCACTGAGAACAAACATTCAGTCCTCAGCAAAGGCCTCACCTTCATCCCCCTCCGCCCACACATCAATGAATTTAACACATGCTGTGACGTCAGCTGTATTCCTGATGAAGGGTTTTTGCCTAAAACGTCAATTTCACTACTGCACGGATGCTGCCTCAACTGCTGTGCTTTTCCAGCACCACTGTAATCTCGCCCCTTATGTTTCACTGCCAACATCAAGACATTTCCTGCTGGCCAGCGTCATAAACAAGTTGCTCAGGCATAGGGCCACGCTCAGTCAATCCATGAAGAGTGCCCTCCTCCTGAACCCTCAATGCTTATCACACCACTTGGTTAACTCCTGTTCGGAGAGCAATGGGACACCAACCTTTACTTGGAGATATCCACCCATAGAAACCAACAAGAAGTTCAAATGTTATCGATGGGGTGGACACTTGAGATCGGAAGCCAAAGCAGAAACCACAGGCCGAATCTCAGCAGGCCTGGCAGCATCTGTGGAGAGAAAGCAGCTTTTAAGATTTGAGTTCAGTGCTCCTTCTTCAGTCCCTTCTTCGACAGGGTACCTTGCATGTCAATGCCTTATTTGTCAGTGTCACAAAACAGCTGCTGCATTACCAGCTCCTTTTGGCAGCAACAACAGTGATACATGGGCGATCCTGCAGGAACTCATTTCGATTCATTCCAGTCCATGTGGAACAATGAAGGATCTGACGAAGTCTTCTCTCTTTCTGTCACCATATTTTTCCCATTCTTTCTTACCCACTGTCCCCTTTCTCCACCTGTTTGTTCCTCTTTCTTTCTTTCTTTCTCTCTCTGTCTCTCCATGACCACAACCACTATTTTGTCCCTGTCTAGCTTTCTTCTATTTCTTTCTCTTTCTCTGCCCTGCTGTCTCCGCTGTACCATCCCCCGTCACCAACTCTCTCGTCTGTTCCTTTCTCTCCACAGATCCTTCCTGACCTGACATATATTTATCATATTCTATGTTGTTATTTCAGATTCTTGAGATATTTTTCTTGTTTCTAAATTCAACTAATCTGAATGCAGTAACTTAATGATACCCTGCTGATTTATCTGCTCATAATTTAACTCCAGTTGATCTTATTTCTTTCTTTGTCCGGTTTACATGTATTGCACACTTGCCTTCTGAATTGAGAGTAACCAGAGTCCAAACAACTCAATAAGTGAGTTTCAGTTTTTCTGATTATTCACCCTTCTCCTGAGCAAATGCTGATGGAAGTTACAAATGAGTTTTTGGGTTCCTGAAACCATTTTAGCTGAAAGGAGTATTCATTTTTTCTGTAATTCGCGTGGATATTGATTACTTTCTCAATGAATCCAAAGTGACTCTGGCAGGATAGAAGGAATTCTCCATCATGTGAGTGAATGCATAATATCATCGACAGTGCTTTGATCACGTTATAGAACTGCTTGAGCAAGATATGTTGCCAGGATAGCAAAGAGCTACAACTATGTTCCTTTGTCAGCATCATGTACGCAGGTGTAATTGCAGCGTTAAATGTGATGGTTGTTGTTCTGATAACATCTAGAATGCAAAGTTTAAAGATTCTAAAGAGTAAATTTATTTCTTTGCAGTCAATTCCTCATGTTGTGTATTGTAACATTCTATTTGTTTTCTCAATGTCTTGCTATACCTGAAAACTACCATGTTCCAATTCAAAAACTCGGACATCCAGATTCCTCTGCATCTCAGAGCTCAACCTTCTTATCATTTAGAAAACATTTTTTCTCATTCTTCCTGCCAAAATTGACAATGACAAAACTTTTAAATGTTAAATTCTGTTTTCTATATTATTGGCAGTGCTTCATTTATTTATATGTCTTTGTAGCCTCTTCACGCCTCAACACTAACCTTTCAACGTATGTTTGTCAAAACAGCAAATATAACAGTCATAATCTTAGACCATTTGACCAAGTTGCTTGCAATAATCATGAATAATTAAGGCCTTTGAACTGCTCCCTGCCATGCACAACTTGCTGTATATTCACACGCAGAAAATAATTCCGATTTATACAATTTATCTGTTTTTCTTTTGCATGGCTAATCATACTGTCTGTTATCCCCGACAACATGGGCTGTCATTTTCTGCACAAACTTTGATTAAACAAATTATCAAATAATGCCTGGATATCTAAGCAGAGTATAGCCACTGGCACATCTTCATAGTACACTTTCCTTTCGAAAAGAACTCCAATAAGTCTAAGAAAGGATGACTGCATTGTCCAAAACCATAATGCTTCTGCCCAATCAAACTTGATATATTCAATCTCTCCTGCAAAAATAACTTTTAACATTGTCTAGCAAACATTTGTCTGTGTCTTGGTCGTCAAGGTGCTCAAGATGCTACCCATTTCCTTCTTAATATGTTGTTCATGAAGTGATAGCTCTCAAGGTATTATAAAGCTGTAGAGTCAAACACATGTACAACACAGAAACAGATCTTTGGTCCAACTCGGCCATGCCAACCAAATATTCGAAATTAATTTAGTCCCTTTGCCAGCACTTGGCCCATACTTAAACCTTTCTTTTTCAGATATTCTTCCAGATGTCTTTTAAAATCTTTCGTTGTACCAGCTTTCAATACTTCCTCTGGCAGCTCATTCCATACACGCACCACATTCTGCGTCAAACATTTGCCTGTTCCATCCCTTTTAAATTTCTCACGTCTCATCTTAAGTCTATGCCCTACAGTTCTGGACTCACCCACTACAAGGAACAAACCCTGTCTATTTAACCGACCCTTGTCAATCATGATTTTATAAATCGCGACAAAGTCATCCCTTGGCTTCTGACGCTCCAGGGAAAATAATACAGCCTCTTCATACTCAGTGGTTGTTCTGACTCAAAAGCTAACTAGGGTGTTTAGTGTAACTGTCTCAATCAAGGAATTAAACTTCCATCAGAATAAATTGATGAAACAAGACAGTTTTTCTCTCTTTCTTCATCCGATGTAATGATTTTTTTACAATTGAAGATTGTCAGAAAAGTCAATTTCCAAATCATGTTCCTTTTCTGAACACTTGCCCACTACCTACCCACCGCCAACACACGTCCCTGACCACAAACAACTCGTTTAATTCGACAAGCCTGAGATATAGCTACAAGTCAAGAAGTATCTCGGGTGTTCGTATTTCCGATGATTCAACCGCAGTGAAAGAAATGTTTTTGAACTAGCCAGGCCATTTTGCAAAGTTGGAATCAATAGGGACTCGTTGTCGTATTCCCAATGCAAATTCACCGTTTTATTAGTCAATCTTTAATCCAACTCTGTGTGCTGGAACTGAATTGAAATCTGCATGCTTGCCTCAAATTCAGATTTCACGAATTCAGCAGTTATATAATCAGCAATTGTTCGTGACTGACTTGCTCCTGATGTTTAACTCAGCAGTTTGGGGAATATAATAAAATCGACTCCTTTTAAAATAAAAGATGCAAAGCCTGTATTGTTCTGATTCATTTTATCATGAGTTGAGGAGGAATGTGCCCTCCACTGCTCAACTAATTTTTTAATAGCCATTTCCTTTCCAGATTCACTCCACTCTGAGGACAACCCCATAACTGCAATTGGTATCCCTCCTAAAGCGGTTTTCTATGTCTAATATTACTTCAATGGGTGCATGCAGGAATGTCGAAGATGCTTCCTCGAGTCGGACAGTGTCAAATGAAATGTCATCGTTTTTGGAAATGTGGTAGCACATATAATACAGGGACGAAGTGAAATTTCTTACCACAAGAAGCATGAATCTGAGCAATGTGCGCTGGATGCTTCAACATACACAGGAAATGGACAGATTTTTTGTTATCAATATCTTAATAAATATTTCATCTTGTGCCTAAGACGAAATGGAAAATTCTGTGACATGGACGAGTTCTTTCAGAAGTTCATCCTAAATTTCAGCAATAACGTGGCACCTTCCAGAAACGTTTGGCAGAAAAGAAAACCACTTGATTGGACACACGAGAGTGAGAGGGGTTATGACAACTTGAAAGTTGTGCTGACAACTGCATTTAGTTTTAGCAATAACCCAAATTTTGTGAAGCCATGCAAACTGACTGCGGATGCCAGAAAAATTGATAAGGTGTCATTTTACTGCAAGAATATGAGGTGGGGGTTGAGCTTGTGAACATGGACGCAAAACTCAGTCATTCAGCACTTTCAATTTGCTGTGCCATTCAAAAAGTTATTGGCTGATTTGATTTGAACATGAAGTCTCCGTTCCAGCATGTTTTGATGATCTTCATCCCAGTGATAATCAAAAATCTATCTCCTTACAGGTTAAAATAAAACGTAAGAATTCTACATTACAATTACTTTTTGAGGCACGGAATGTCCAAACTTACATTCCTTTCAGATAAATCAGTTCTCACCATTACTGTCTAAATGAACCACACCTTATTTTGCAACCCTTGCTCTGATGTTCGGATCAGGGTAGGGTAGGGCTACTCTGTCATTTTTCAAAAAAAAGTCTGTTTTTCAAGAATGTCTGCAGCATTATTGAAAAGAGACACCGAGGCTTGTGTTGTCTCTGCAAAGGTTCGAAATGTACACATTCAAATTTCTTGTGGTCTCTTGGCCTAAATGACTTTTGACAGACTTACTCATATTGACGACAATCCTTTCGTGCTTTCTTTGCTTTTGGAGAACTTGTGTATAAAAAGAAATGAAGTTTCTGGAAGTTTGATAATGCAGCTGTATAATATAAAAGCCATTCATTTTGCTGGAAAGAACAACATTTTAATGGACATTTTGGCAAAAGCTAATGTGAATTAAACCAATGTGTTAAAACGTCCTGATTGAAGCAGCTTTAAGTGCAATATCACTGCTCTGGCAATTAATGTGTTTCATTTCATTAACTTTGGTGAGCCATAGAAATCATGTCAGAAAGTTCTTTCGAATGCTATGTCAAACTACCTCTTAAGAATGCCTTTCCATTGTTCAACAGATGCATTAGAACACTAGAGAAAGAGAAGAGTAAGATAAGAAAGTTACAACTGGGGTCAGACATGGCACTGTTGTACAATCTCTCACGCTGGGCGACTTGGCCTGGTTCCAAGTCTCAGTTTCCCCACAGCCCTCTCCTTGCACACGTTGATTTAAACGGTGGAAACGTGATGCTTTGTACCGACCTGACGAAAAACCTTACCCTCCGCATCGAATTAAAGTTAACCCAAAATAATTAGGTCTCGCGTGTTTCTCCCAGAGATTAGTGCCTCTGGAAGTTGGTAGTCATTATCCCTGATTCTCTCTGGATCACAGAGCTCACTTTAAATACTCCGCAGTGACTTGTTTTTTGGGAATAGTGTGTTTAATGAGATCTGCTCACTCACTCACAGAGGATTGGCTTCTATATAAGTCAAGTGCCTTTCAATGCTTTGCATCATTTTGAATGCTTGCACTTTCACCTGAAAATGGGATCACAGGCACTTCTGATGGAAATTCTCTTTCCTATTCTTGCAATCGTTGGAATTCCTGGTAAGTGGTTAAACGTTCTGTGACATTTTTATTGCTGGTTCTGCGTTGAATTTCGTTTCAGCAATTTGCAGCTGTACCACACGAATTCATCTCCTGCATATTTGCTGCGTTTACCTGTTCTTCATTAATATCAGATTCAATTTGAGTGCAATTTGCCCTCTCCCACCCTCTGGTTTGGAAACACCTGCGTTTAGCCTGAACAAAGAAGATAGCAATGAAATGAAATAGATTTAGCTGCAGTGAATTGGATGGATAGATTGACAGAAATGCTTGCAATGGCAGACATTTAAGGGACTAATTCATGAGTCTTGGCAAAAAGAAAATATATCCCAGTAAGGAGGAAAGTTTCCACAAGTGCGATAAATCCAACAAGTTAAACAAAGGAAGGTCAGAAGCATATTGAGTTGAAAGATAACGCACGCACAGATGCAGAAATCCGGCCTGCAAAATGAGGTAAATTCAGAAGTCAGCAAAGGAGGACTGACAAGAGAGAGAAAATAAATTGAGAGCCAGCTAACAAGGAATATAAACACTGACTGACTGAAAGAGCTTTTTATAATATGTAAAAAGGAAGATAGTGATAAGAGTGAAAATGAATTGAGGAGATAATAACAAGGTACAAGGAAATGGCAGGGGGCTTATAGAGATATTTTGCATCACACTTTGCAGTGACATTGATTCTAAAGAATATAGTGGAGAAACTGATGCCCACATCAATCACTAAAGAAGGAGGATGAGACCACCTAATGATGTTAAAGACAAATAGGTTCCGTAGCCCTGATGGCTTGCAGCCTCGGATGAAAAAAAGGTATGTACATAAATAATGAATGCATGAGATGAGATTCCCGACAGTATGGAAAGAGGCCCTTTGACCCAACACGTCCACGCTGACCCTCCAAAGAGTAACTCATCCCCTTAAATTTACCACTGATTAATGCACCTAACACTATGGGCAATTGAGCATGGCCAATTCACTTGACCTTCACATCTTTGGATTGAAAGAGGAGACCTGCATAGAGACGAGGAGAATTTGCAAACGCCAGTCATGTAGTCACCTAAAGTGGGATTTGAAGCCAGGTCCCTGGCGCTGTGAGGTTGCAGTGCTAGCCAATCATGTGTAATTTCCCAAAATCCTTGGAATTGGAGTAGTACAGAATTAACAGTTTCATGCCAGCTGTATTCAAAAGGCGGGGGGAGGTGTGAGCAAAGAATGAATGTATCTATCATTGAAAAAGTATTGGAATCTGTTACTAAAGATGGGATAGCACTATAGTTGAAAAAAATATTAATCTCATCCAGCAGACAGGACAGCTTTATGAAAGTGAAATTTTGTCTGACAAATTGATTTGATTGTTTTGAGGAAGACTCAACCAGAATAGATATAAAGGCAACTGTAGATATGTTCTACTTGACGTTTCAGAATCCCCTCAACAATGTAGCCACCGAAGGTTCAACCATTAAATAAGATCCCCATGCTATTGGAGGTTGTGCATTGTTATGGATAGAGAATTGGCCACACGCCAAGAAGTAATGATTGAGGATACGGGTTTCTATTGAGTTTGGCGTTCTATGAACATTGGGGTTCCACAGGGATCTGGGACTGCAACTCTTTACCGTATACATTAATGGCTTGAAGGAAGAAAGTGAATGCACGACAGCCAAATTTGCAGATGACCCCAAACATAAGTTGAAAAGCAGATTATGAGAGGGACATCAGCGGTTTACAGCGAGATATTGATGGGGATTGCGGGCAACAAGTCGGCAAATGGAGTCAAACATGTGATCACGTGAAGATGTTCATTCTGGAAAGTAGAACAAGAGACAGAGTTGTATTTAATGAGAGAAAAGAAACTGCAGAAAGCTGGAAAACAAAGGGATACTAATGCATCGAACATACAAAGCCAGCACACAGGTGCAGACGGTAATCTTGAAGGAAATGGAATGTTAACCCTAATTTCAAGAGTTGATTTGATTTATTTTAGTCGCATGTACCTGAGTACAGTTTAAAAAAAAGTTTGTTTTGCGAGTAGTACGGCGAGATCATAGCAAAGAATACCATACAGACCATGGGTGTTCAGATGATCTGCAACATACAGGTTACAAATGCACAAGAATTTTGCAACACAAGATCAACATTAACAAAGTCAACATTATTTGAAGTTAGAGAGATCATTCAGCACTGAAATACTCAGAAGCTTTTCTTGAGCCTGTTCATATGTGTGTTCAAGTTGGAGTGTAAGAGTAGGGAAGTCTTACTGCTATTGTACAAGTTGGTGAGACCAGATCAGGATTTCTGTGAACAGTTTTGATTCTCTTATTGAAAGAAAGGTACCATTTCATAAAAGGCAGATCAAAGAGGGATTTTTCGGTTCATCACATATATGGAGGGAATGTACAATGACTGAAGGCTAAGCGTTTTGGGAGTCCACTGAATGGATTTTAAAAGAACGAGAGGTGATCTCGTTTCGACATATCAGATTCTTCAGGGGCTTGTCAGGGTAAATGCTGTGAAGATGTTTCCATTGATGGGAGAGTGCTTTAATTGTTCCTGCTTCCACCTGAAAATGGGATCAAGGGCACTTTCTGATGGAAATTGTCAATCTCATTCTTGTGATCCTTGAAATTTCTGTTAACTGGTGACGAGCTGTTGCGACATTCTTGTTGTCTGTTCTATTTTGCGAGAGCCAAAAGGGCATATTCTCAGAAGAAAGGAGTGTCAATTTTAGACAGAGGTGAGGAGGAACGCTTTCCCTCCAGGGGTTGTGAGCACTGAGGGAGCTAATGTAGGGAGGGTCCTTTTGTATATTTAATGCTGAAATCGACAGATTATTAATGAAATTTTAAAAAGGAAACTTTTTTGACGGCCATTAACCAGAGAAAAGGAATGCTGGAACACATGGATTAGGAGTAGGAATAGACCAATTGGTCGTTTGAACACCTTCTGACTTTCGGGAAGATACTGGCTGATCTGAACGAGCTGCATCATCCCGCCTGCATTCCATGGGGTTCGACTCACTGGTGTATGCACAATTTATCCAACTCAGTCTAATAGGTCCAGTCCTCACGACCTTTAGAGGAAGAGGATTTCACATCATCACCATTCTCTGTGAGAATAAAAACCTCCTTATCTCTGTTTGAAAAGAGAAACTGTTCATCCTTAAACCGTGTCCCATTCTAAATATACTTCCTCTCAAGCAGAAACTAGCTCCTGGTATTTTAATTTTTGTATTCCCATCAAGGTTTTAGATGTTTCAATGAGATCACGACATTCTTCTGGAATCAAACTCATATAGGCATAACCTTTCTTCGCAAAACTAGACTTTAATCCTTGGAATGAGACAAATGAATCCTCTCTGAGCTGCTTCAAAAGCAATAAGATGTGTTTTCTTCAAACGGGAGATTAAGTGGTGCAAAGTGTTAACCAGTTTATATTATTCCTGAAATCGTCTTGCAATCATTCGAACCTTATGCCTTTTCTTAACCCAATTACGCCCAGGACAGAGACCAAGGATTACAAATGAAATGTCATTGTTCTTCACAGTTGTACAAGCATATAATTACCTCCAGCATCCCACAGTCTTGACTGGCAATAGCTGACAGTGTGCCTCCCTGATGGATTTTCTTTACAGCTAACGTGATGACAGTGCTGACTCTTTCCCAAGGGAAGTGCGGCCTTTCCGAAGGAATCACTCGTTACATGACTGCCATGGCAACGGGAGATCTGATGGTTCTAGTCTTCAACGTGATCGTGGGCGAGATCATCAGGGATTTTTTCCCGGGTTCGCTGCTGAACTACACTCCGGCATGCCGACTCAGTGTCTTCCTGCAAGGGTTCAGCCTCCAACTCTCCATCTGGTTTACCATCGCTTTCACCTTTGACTGCTTTGTAGCAATTTGCTGTGATAAATTAAAGGCGTGTTATTGCACGAAAAGAACAGCCAATATCGTTATAATCATCATGAGCGCTCTTTAACATCATGGTCAACATTCCCTTGCCTTTTCGCTATGAGCCCATTCATGTTCTGAACAATGTACAGTGGGGCTGCCGCACCGTTACTGGTTACCTCAGTTCACCAGCCTGGGCAGCTCACCGGTGGCTCACCAACATCTCAAACATGTTTGTTCCTATTCCCCTGTTGCTGCTGTTGAACTCTCTCACCGCCCGCCACATCCTAGTGGCCAGCAGAGCTCGCCGGGCTCTGAAGAGGAGCAGAGGTGGCGCTGGGAAAATGGGCGGAGACCCTGAGCTGAAGAGCAGAAGGACCTCCATTGTTCTGCTCTTCACCATCTCTGGATGCTTCATGATGCTATCGGCACCCATCACTGTCATTCACATCTGTGTCGGTGTAACCCACACAGTGAATTACCAAGGTTCAACTTCGCTCTATACAGCAATCAGGGTTGCGTTCCTGCTGATGTGCACCACCTCCGGTACAAACACCTGTATTTACGCACTGACCCAGAGAAGATTCAGAGAGGAGATGACACATGTTCTGACATTTCCATCCACCTTGCTGTGTAAACCACGTAAATAATTGACATTGACATGGAGGTGCTGAAGTAATGATAACTTCACTGGGCCAGTAATCCAGAAACCAAAGCTTAAATCTTGGAGACTCAGTATCAAATAACATCATTCGTGAAATTTCCATTCAATAAAATGGTATTTTTATGGTGACCGTCTGGCTGTTAGTTTTTGTCAAACAGAAAGCTAATTGCCTTCTCAGATCTAAGGGGCAGATTTGTGATATCTTTACCTGGTCTGTCTACCAGTGGCATCCGGGTAAAAACAAGGACTGCAGATGCTGGAAACCAGAATCTAAATTAGAGTGGTGCTGGAAACGCACAGCAGGTCATGTAGCATCCGGTCCTGCTCCTCGGATGCTACATGACCTGCTGTGCTTTTCCAGCACCCCTCTAATTGAGATCAGTGGCATCATGCTTATGGCCATCTGGGTTACTAATTGTTGCTCTTTGGGCAATATATATCAACCTCACCGATGATAACAGTGTCTCAAATCAACAAAGTACATTTATGCCCTCATCTAATTTTTATAATTCTCAATAGAACCCATCTGGTCCTGAAACCTGGGCGTACTCCCATCTATTTCAGAGTTGTGGTACAGTCACGGAAACAGACCCTTCAGTCAAACTTGTCCGTGCCTACCAGATATTCTAAACTAATCTAGTCCCATTTGCTAGCACTTGGCAAATTCCCTTTAAACCCTTCCTATTCATATACCCATCCAGATGCCTTTTATGTTGTAATTGAACCAGTCTCCACCACTTGCTCTGGCAGCTCATTCCACACACGCAGCACACTCTGTGTGAAAAAGTTAGGTTCCTTTTAAATCTTACCTCTCTTACCCTAATGCTCTGTCCTGTACTTCTGGACTCTACTCCGCCCCCCCCCCACCGCCCCTCCCACCAACCCCCCCAGGAAAAAAGTCTATTTATTCTATCCATGCCCCTCATGATTTTGTACGCCCCTTTAAGTTCACCCCTAAATCTCTGATGCTCTAGGGAAAACAACCCCAGCCTATTGAACCACTCAATGCAGCTCAATCCCTGCAACCCTGGCAACATCCTTGTAAATCCTTTCTGAATAACTGACCAGCTTGGTTCAAACACCAGCAAATGTTGGGACTCACAATACATTTAAATCAGACGTTAGCAAGGCCACAATTATCGAGTTTAATGTGGATTTGGCAGTCACATTGACAGTTAGCGGGCCATACTGATTTTGTTGAAGAGATTAATTAGCAAAATACCAGATGCAAGTCACCGAAACTCCTATTCTCACACAAGTAGATGGGATACCTGAGGCTCATATAGTCGCCAGCTTTTAGAGAGACGGAGTTCAACCAGCTGGAGGGAGAAGCAGGATAATGCTTCAATCTACTAATATGATTGGTCCACTTGGAATGATGACAAGGGTGGAAGGATGCGTACGAAGGTGACAATTCATCCTTTGAATGCAGTGCTAGTCTCGTATGGATAGTGAGGATAAGGGATATGGTCTGATGGGTTTGACAGGAGTCTTCCTCTGCAGGTGCTATCAGATCGTCTGCATTTTGTCAGCACTTTGTTTCTATATCAGATGTCCAGCAGCTGTGGTACCTTGCTTTAGTGTTGATGTGTCTTTTGCAGAATTTAGGAGAAAATAAGACGATAAGGTGGTGGAGCAGAAGTAGGCCATTCAGCCTGGTGAGTAAACTTCACAATACAATGAGGTTATGTTTGATAATCATCAAAAAATAGATTAGGAAATGAGGAGGTGCAAGGAGTCTTGGGTGTCCTTGTACTCCAGTCCCTTAAACTAAACATGCAGTTGCGATAGGCAGTGAAAAAAAGCAAAAGAAGTGTTGACTTATTAACGGGACCAATTGACGAATGGGACAGGGGTGACTTGCTGCAATTTTTACAGCCTTGGTGAGACCACACCTGGACTGTTGTGTGCGACTTTCGGTCTCATTATCTTATGAAGTATCTTTTGGTGATGGAGGAACTATGACGTAAATTTCCCAGATTGACCCCTGCGATGGGAGAACTTTCATTTGAAGACAGACCGGATAATTTCAGGTTATTTTCACTGAAGTTTAGAGGATTGAGTGGGATCTTATAACGGCAAAATTCCATGAAACTAGATATAAAATTATAAAATTCTGTAAGAGCGAGGCAAGGCACGAATCGGAACAATGTTCCAATGACTTGGTATTCCAGAACCTGAGCTCACAGTCCGAGCACACTGAATCGACTATTTAAGACTGTGATAATGAGAAGATTCTTCATCTAACGAGTTGTGAGCGTTTGGATTCCTTGCCACAAGATGAGGTTGAGACTCAATTCTTGATTGGTTTCAAGAAGGAGTGAAGTTTGTTCTTCAGGCTGCAGGTATCAAAGGGTTTTGGAAGAAAGCAAGAAACGGTATTGATTTGCACGCAATTCTGACTCTCAGAATTTTAAAATAGTCGTACTTTTAAAATCGAGAGCTGGGGCATTGTTGAATGTGTTAAGAGTAAATCAAAAGTCATGAATTTACTGAATGACACAACGTGAAATGAAAACAAAATCACACTTTTACAGGTTTTCTTTTTCTCAATAATTAAACCAAATATGTAATTGGTTTACTCATGATAAAACAGGTCCAACATTGACTTGCCGAATGCATTTACAGTGCAGTCCACTCAGCATTCGGGGCACAACAATTTGCGACAAAATCCTTCACAGCTCTAAATTATCTGGAGGAGAATTCTAAACATTTCTTGTCGGATGAAGATACCAATTCTGACCTTACAGCAGCTCCCAAATAAACCAAGTTCCATCAGCATCGTCTCCTCTAAAATAATGGAGTGCTCGGGAATCTCCTCAGATCTGCTGAAGGGAATATTAATTGTGTGACTCTACCAGAGTCACCTTTCTCTGACCTTAACAATATCGTTACCATAAAATGTAGGCTGGTAATTATCAACCAATTACTGTAAAGTAAGTAAACATGTCGTCCTCGCCTTATTTCTCTTCATGTCCTCTTCCTCTCCGTCTTCCCAGCAGCCTTCAGGTCACTCTGTTCTCGGTTATTGTATCACTCCTCGCCGGTGCCATCCAATATTCAACGTTTTTTTTCTATCACTTCAGGCGCTCTTCACTTGGAAAATAAAGAAAAACGGCTTCTTTTGAAGCAGTGAAGAGTCAAAGGCTTCATTCTTCTGAATATATTTATCAGTAGTCGAGGAAGAATATGAAATGTGTATCAATTTTGGTTTAAATACCCATTACCTTTCCAGAAGCGTTGATTTCTGAGCATTCCTTAGACATTCCTGCACAACAATAGATGTCCCACTGAAAATACAAAAATGAGATTTTGTTTGTCTCTCATCATTTCAATGCCTGCATGTTATTTTTCTTCATATCTTTTTAACATCAGGAGCTTTACAACTTTTGCCTGTTCCAGAAAAGTCGTTCCATATCCAGGTATTCTGTCCATCCAGTCTCCTTCAGAATTCCCTCATGACCAACATCACATTTATGACATCATAGACATACGCCAAAACTTCTTTGTCTTAGGTTTTTGAGTCTTGACTTGATACTTGACAAAATCGACATATGGAGGATGTTTCCTCATGTGGGGGAACTCTGGATGGAGAGGCCACTGCTTAAAGATTAATGGTAGCGTATTTAAAAAAAGAGATGAGGAAAATTTTTTTCCTGAAGCCATAACGAATCTGTGTTGGATGTTGAAAAATGGAGCAAATTTAAGAATGAGATACACAGATTTTTATTTAGTAATGGTTTGAACCGTTATGCTTTTCTTAGTTCCAAAGACGAAATACAAAATCCTGTGATATTTTGACGTAAATATATTTTACCAGAAGTTGATTCTGATTTGCAGCACTTCAATCGCACCTTCCAGAAATTTATGGAACACAGGATAAAAAAAAATTGAATGAAAACAGAAATGTCAAAGGGACCTATTTTTCGTTTGGCGAGATCTTGTCAAATATGAATTGAAGTTGTTTTTGAACTTTAAGACATTAGCTGTCTTGCATAAAAAGAACAACATTATCATAGATACTTTGTTTTTGTCAATTTTGCTGGTGATAATTTGAGTTAAGATCTCTTAGTCAAGGTAGACTTGAGTAAAATGTGTCAAAAGGTCTAGGTTATAAATATATATTATTCGTGTTATCGCCACTATCGATCCGTACCACACAAATAACGCTTAAAACAATCTTTCTGATAGTAAACGAAATTGGCTGTTGAGAATGTTTTTTCATTTGTCACTGAATGCAATAACTAAAAGGAGAAAGAGACAGGTAAGATTAGAAAGGTGTAACTGAGAGCTTATTTCACACATTTGTAGGATTATTCTATTTGGGTTAGAAGGCCTGGATTTAAGTCTCACTTTCTTCAGAGCCGTGACGTAGTTGACTTAAAAGTATAAAACTTGGGGATTTGCATCTTCGACATGGACTACTCTACTCTGTCTGACTGGTTAAAGTTGAGTTGAGGCAATCAGTTCCCTCGTGACCTCCTGAGAAGTCAGAGCTGTACAGCCTGAGAGATACTGGTCCTGACCCTCGGTGGATCACACAGCTCACTGTAAATGCTACTCAATTAAGCGAGATATTAACTTGTTCGTTAGAAATAGTACGTTACGTGAGATCTGTTGACTCTTTCACCGGAGGGTAGGTTTGTTATAAATTGATGATGTTTCAACGAATTAACTCATTTGGACTTTTTCTGCTTTCACCTGAAAATGCGAGTGCAGGTGCTTCCAATACAAATACTCTTTCTTGTTCTTCCAACGTTTGGAATTACTGGTAAGTGAATAGAAGTCACTGTAACATTTTTCTTACCTGTTCTGTTTTAAAATTAAATCTTTGCAATTTGAAACCAGATACCCCGATCTAACACCTTCTTTCTGCGAAGTTTTCATTTCTTTTAATTACCATTGATTTCGGTTTGAGTGCAATTAGTCCTGTCCCAGCTGACTGAATTGGAAACCACTGTGTTTATCCTAACAGAAGAAAACGGCAGAGGAAATAAAGAATTATTTTCCGTCCGTCTTTTTACCATCCCATTAATACGCAGAATGTGGTAAAGGAGGTCAGTCAAATTAACATCAGGAAAGAAGGAGCATTTCAGAAACTGATGTAGCGAAAGTCAAAAAAACGTTGCTGGCTCTGATGAATTGCAACCTTGGATCCTGAAAGAGGTAGGTGCAGAAATAATGTGTGTTGTATTATTGTTGTGGAGAACGTGCACAGGTTTGAAAAACTGTCCATGTGATACACCGCTTCAAAAGGAAGAAAGGCAAAATGTGGATAGAAGTATCTATTGAAAAAAGTGTTGGAAAGGTAATTACTTTCGGACAGCAGAACATTTGGATAATCCTAATTTCATCAAGTGGAATTTTGCAGATTACAGCAAAACTGATTGAAAAGGAAATTTTGCAAAGATGCAAACTTTTTTTTTCAGAGACATATTATCAGATTAAGGAAATGGGCAAATTAATTGCAAATGGAGTATAATATGGGAAAATGTCAAGTTGTTCATTTTGGAAGGTAGAACAAAACAACAGAGTTTTATTGAAATGGAGAGACACTGCAGAAAGCTGGTACACAAAGGGAATTGGGGCTACTTATATTCACACCCAGATAAAGAGCACACAGGCTTACGGTGTAATAAGGAAGGCAAATAGAATTCTGGCCTCTTATTTCAAGAGGGTTGAGTACAAGAGTAGGGACGTCTTACTGCAAGTTACAAGCAGCTCGTGAGAATCGATCTGTAAGCAGTTTTGATCCAGTCATAAAGGAAAGAAAAAGTCATACGACGTAATTCAGAGGAGAATAATTCGGATTACCAAAGGTGTGGAAAGACGGACTTGTGGTCAAAAATTCAACAGTTTCAGAGTTTGCTCACTGGAGTTGAGAAGAATTAACAGTGATCCATTTGAGACACATTGGATTCTAAGGGCCTTGATAGGGTAAATGCTGAGAGGATGTTCCCCTCATCAGAGAATGCTTTGTCTGTTCCGGCTTTCAACTGAAAATGGGATCAAAAAGCAGTTGGAACAGAAATTCTCTATCCCATCCTTGCAATCATTAAAATTCCTCATCAGCGGCGAACAGCTAAACATAGCTTCCCACTCCTTTGTGTATCCAAAATCTGTACAAATCAATCTGATAGGCCAAGTCCCAGTTTCCTTCAAGATAATATAATTCCGCTCTCTAACCACTCTCACAGAGAATAGTAAATTCATTACCCCTGTCAGAAAAAGGATACCGTGTCCCCTCATCTGAATCACTGTAATCAATAGGAAACTATCTTCTTTTGTGTTCAACTTTATCTCATCCCCTCAAGAGCTTACATGTTTCAAAGAGATCACCTTAGATTCTTCCAGACTCAAATGGAGATGGGCATAATCTTCCTTCAACAAAACCTCCTTTGCAGGAATGTAGCAAGTGAATCGTCTCTGAGAGACTTCTAAATGATATTTGTTTGTTTTTAAATCAGTAGAGCAAGTGGTGTGAAGTGATGCGCAATGGCAGTGGGACGCTCAGTGGTAGAATTCTTGCCCACCACGCGGGAGGCCTGGGTTTGATTCACGGTCAACACATTTTTACATTTTGGCGTGGCACAGTGGTTAGCACTGCTGCCTCACAGTGCCAAGTACCAGTGTCGATTCCTGCCTTGGGTGACTGTCTGTGTGGAGTTTGTACATTCTCTCCGTGTCTGCGTGTGTTTCCTAAGGGTGCTCCAGTTTCCTCCAAGTTTTCTCACACAGTACAAAGATGTGCAGGTTAGGTGAATTGGTCAAGCTAAATTGCTCATAGTCAGGGTTGAATATGGGGAATGGTTCTGGGTGGGTGAATCTTCAGAGGGTCAGTATGGACTTTATGAGCCGAAGAGCCTGTTTCCATACTGTAGGGAATCTAATCTAATCTAATTGAATATACAATTCCTGAAATTAGCTTTTGATTATTTCCATGGCACAGACAATGTATTGTTAATGAGATTTCACTGATTTTCGATGAGGGTCAAGGCTCGAATTGTCAACAGCAGTTCAATCTTGTGGAATCCAAGATGGAAGATATAGAATATAGGGAAATAGATGGTGACATCTTGAAGAATGTCCATATTACAGTGGAGGAAGTGCTGGATGCCTTGAAATTCATAAAAGTAGATAAATCGCCGATACATCACCAGGTGTAACCTAGAACTCTGCGGGAAGCCAGGGAAGTTATTGCTGGGCCTCTTGCTGAGTTATTTGTATCATCAATAGTCACAGGCAAGGTGCCAGAAGATTGGACGTTGTCTAAAATGGTGCCACTGTTTAAGAAATTTGATAAGGACATGCCAGTGAACTATAGACCAGTGAGCCTGTCATCGGTGGTTGGCAAGTTGTTGAAGGGAATCCTGAGGGAACTGTGCATGTATTTGCAAAATGGACTGGTAAGGCAAGTCAACATGGCTTTGTGCATGGGAAATCATATCTGTCAAACGTGATTGAGTTTTTTGAAGAAGTAACAAAGATGATTAGTGAGGGTAGAGCGGTAGATGTGATCTATATGGACTTCAGTGAGGCACTCGACAAGGTTCCCCATGGAAGACTGGTGAGCATTGTTAAATCCCACAGAATACAGCTAAAATTCGCCATTCGGTTACAGAACTGGTTCAGAGGTAAAAGACAGGAATGGTGTTGGAGGTTTTCATACTGGAGCCTGTGGCCGGTGCCACAATGATCAGTGCGGGATCCACTATTTTTCGACTTTTATATAAATGACTTGGATGTGGGCAGAAGAGTTTTAGTTAGTAAGTTTGCTGATGACACCAAAATTGGAGGTGTGGTGGACAGCGAAGAAGGTTACCTCAGATTGCAACGGGATCCTGATCAGATGGGCAAATGGGCTGATAATTGTCAGATGGAGTTTAATGTAGATAAAAGTGGGGTGCTGTATTTTGGGAAAGCAAATCTTTGCTGGACTTATACAAATAACGGTCAGGTCCGAGGGATTGTTGCTGAGCAAAGAGACCTTGGCGTGTAGGTTCATAGCTCCTTGAAAGTGGAGTCGCAGGTAGATAGGAGAGTGAAGAAGGCGTTTGGTATGCTTTCCTTTATTAGTCAGACTATTGCGTACAAAAGTCGGGATGTCATGTTGCGTCTGTACAAGACATTGGTTCGGTCACAGTAGGATTATTGCATGCAATTCTCGTCTCCGTCCTATCAGAAAGATGTTGTGAAACTTAAAAGGGTTCAGGGTTGGAAGATTTGAGCTATAGGGAGAGGCTGAACAGGCTGGGGCTGTTTTTCCCTGGAACATCACAGGCTGAGGTGTTGGCCTTATACAGCTGTATAAAATTATGAACTGGCATGTAAAGATAAATAGACAAAGTCATTTCCCTAATGTTGAGGAGCCCGGAACGAGAGGCATGGTTTAGGGTGAGAGGGGAAAGATGTAAAAGAGATCAATGGGGTAACTTCTTCATTCAGAGGGTGGTACGTGTAAGGAATTAGCTGCCGGAAAAAATGGTGGAGGCTAGTACAATTGCAACATTTAAAAGACGTCTGGATGGGTATATGAATAGGAAGAGTTTGGAGAGATATGGGCTAGGTGTTGGCAGATGGGATTAGATTGGTTTGGGATATCTGGTCGTCATGGATGAGTTGGACAGAAGGGTCTGTTTTGATTCTTTCCCAAGGGTCGTGTGGCCCTTCCAAAGGAATCACTCACGACATGACTGCCATGGCAACAGGAGATCTGATTGTCCTTGTCTTCAACGTGCTGTACGTCTCAATGACTCTTTGTCTCCATGACTTTATCTTTGCTCATCCCTGGTGTGTTTTGACACATCTCACGATTGGATTTTCTTTACAACGAACATGATGACAGTTCTGAATAATTGCATGTCGAGGAGTCTCTTAAATGTTCCCAATGACCCTGCCTCCACAACTGCTGCTGGCAACGCATTCCATGCTCTCACAACTCTCTGTGTAAATGACCCGCCTCTGACATCCCCTTTATCCGTTCCTCCAACCAGCTTAAAACTATGACCCCTCATGTTAACAATTTCTGCCCTGGGAAATAGTCTCTGGCTATCGACTCTGTCTATGCCTCTCATTATCTTGTATACCTCAATTAGGTCACCTCTTCTCCTCCTTTTCTCCAATGAAAAATGTCCGAGCTAAGTCAACCTCTTCTCATAAAATAAGCCCTCCAGTCCAGGTAGCATTCTGGTAAACCTCCTCTGAACCGTCTCCAAAGCATCCACATCTTTCTTATAATAGTGCGACCAGAACTGGATGCAGTATTCCAAGTGCAGTCTAGCCAAAGTTCTAGAGAGCTGCAACAAGATCTCACGACTCTGAAACTCAATCCCCCTGTTCATGAAAACAAAAACTCCATAACTTAAAACAGAATGACCTGGAATCTGCTGGGAAGAGGACGAAGAATCAGAGATGAGGAGCAATAAGGTGATTGACACAGATTCGTTTCTTCACCCCAGGAACTAGTTGATTTGATGAGCATTCATTGTACAGGTGACAAGCTCAACTTTAAGCTAGCATTATCTGAATGGAAAATACATCATTTACCATGGTGGGATTTGAACCTGTATCCCCTGGATATTAATTTGGGTTCTGGATAACTGGCCAATGAGGTTATCATGACACAAACAAATCCCCCCTCAGTAGTATAAATTACTTGTGTAGCTTTCTGAGCCGAACATAAGGAGATTTCAGTAAATTATCACCTCCTTTCTGAATTTGTTTTGCAGGAGCTGGTGCACATCAACAAGGCCACCGCCCTGATTGCCATACAGAGTGAGTTTGAAACTTAGAAAGGCTTAATGTTGGTAAAACTGACGCAGATGTGGAAGACAGTGTTGGGCGCTGAGAGCATCATGAAGCAACCAGAAATGGTGAAGAGTAGAATTATGGAGGTCTTCCTGCACTTGTGCTCGGGGTCTCTGCCCATCTCCCCAGCACCACCTCGGCTGCTCTTCAGAGCCTGACGTGCTCTCTTGGAAAGTAGAATGTGGTGAGCGGCACGGTGGTACAGTGGTTCGCACTGCTGCCTCACAGCGCCAGAGACCCTGGTTCAATTACCCCCTCAGGTGACTGTCTGTGTGGAGTTTGTACGATCTCCCCGTGTCTGCGTGGGTTTCGTCTGGGTGCTCCGGTTTCTTCCCACAATCCAAAAATGTGCAGGTTAGTTGAATTGGCCATGCTAAATTGCCCCTAGTGTTAGCTGCAGGGTAAAGGTGTGGGTGGGTGCGCTTCGGCGGGTCAGTGTGGACTTGTTGGGCCGAAGGGTCTGTTTCAACGCTGGACCATCTGGAAGGATTTATGACCATCTGGAAGAGCATGGCTTGATTAAATGCAGTCAACACGGCTTTGTGAGGGACAGGTCATGCCTCACAAAACTTATCGAGTTGTTTGAGGATGTGACTAGAAACGTTGATGAAGGTCGAGCTGTGGATGTGGTGTATATGGACTTCAGCAAGGCATTTGATAAGGTTCCCCATGGTAGGCTCATTCAGAAGGTCAGGAGGAATGGGATACCGCGGATCATAGCTGTCTGGATACAGAATTGGCTGGCCAACAGAAGACAGCGAGTGGTAGTAGAAGGAAAGTATTCTGCCTGGAAGACTGTGGTGAGTGGTGTTCCACAGGGCGCTGTCCTTGGGCCTCCATTGTTTGTAATTTTTATTAATGACTTGGATGACGGGATTTAAGGATGGGTCAGCAAGTTTGCAGATGACACAAAGGTTGGAGATGTCGTTGACCGTATAGAGATGCAGAGATAGGCTGAGAGCTGGCAGATGGAGTTCAACCTGGATAAATGCGAGGTGATGCATTTTGGAAGGTCAAATTTGAAAGCTGAGTACAGGATTAAGGATAGGATTCTTGGCAGTGTGGAGGAACAGAGGGATCTTGGTGTGCAGGTACATCGATCCCTTAAAATGGCCCCAAGTGGACAGGGTTGTTAAGAAAGCATATGGTGTTTTGGTTTTCATGAACAGGGGGATTGAGTTTCAGAGTCGTGAGATCTTGTTGCAGCTCTCTAGAACTTTGGCTAGACTGCACTTGGAATACTGCATCCAGTTCTGGTCGCACTATTATAAGAAAGATGTGGATGCTTTGGAGACGGTTCAGAGGAGGTTTACCAGAATGCTACCTGGACTGGAGGTCTTATTTTATGAGAAGAGGTTGACTGAGCTCGGACCTTTTTCATTGGAGAAAAGGAGGAGAAGAGGTGACCTAATTGAGGAATACAAGATAATGAGAGGCATAGACAGATTCGATAGCCAGAGACTATTTCCCAGGGCAGAAATTGTTAACACGAGGGGTCATAGTTTTAAGCTGGTTGGAGGAACGGATAAAGGGGATGTCAGAGGCGGGTCATTTACACAGAGAGTTGTGAGAGCATGGAATGCGTTGCCAGCAGCAGTTGTGGAGGCAGGGTCATTGGGAACATTTAAGAGACTCCTCGACATGCAATTATTCAGAGAAATTTAAGGGTGCATACATGAGGATCAGTGTACAGCACAACATCGTGGGCTGAAGGGCCTGTTGTGTGCTGTACTGTTCTATGGTCTATGTTCTATATCAGAAGCTCTAAATTGCAGTACAGTAGAGAATCGTGCTGAAAATTTAATAAAGAATTTTTAACAAATTCCAATGATGACAGAAAACTTCGAGAGACTTCTATTTCGTGGAGAGAGATCTCGTGGGAAAATATTCTACATTTATGTAAACCGTCACGACTCTCCGTGTGAACCAAAGAAATCCTGTTGTGAAGAATTTTCTGACAGAAAATGAAAAAGGCTGTCAAGAGTAATTCTTCATTTATCACTGAATGTAGTAACTATGGGAGTAAGAAAAGGATAAATTGGAAAGATGCAACTTGAAGGCCCATGTGATCCAATTGTTCGATTCCCCTCTCTGAACTAATAGACCTCGGTTCAACACTCTTATTCTCCAAAAGTGTGCAGTAGCACAGGTTGATTTAAAATGGTGACAGTTCATTACTTGAATCTGCCTCCTGGATTACCTTGCGTTCCACACCCGATTAAGGACAGGTCGATGCAATCAGGTACACAGTTATGCTTTCAAAACTCAGAGTACTCATGCCTAACAGACACTGGATTTGTTACTTTGGGGTTCACACAGCTCACTGTAGGTGCTTCTCAATGACAGGAGGCAGAGTGTAATGGAGTCAAAGAGATGTGAAGCACGGAAGCAAACTCTTCAGTACAAACATCCATGCCAAGCAGATATCCTAAACTAATCTAGTTACCTTTGCCAGCAGCTGGCCCACATTCTTCAAAACCCTCCTATTCAGATAACCATCCAGATATCATTTACACATTGAAATTGTACGAGAGTCCAACATTTCCTCTGGCAACTCATTCCACACATGCACCAACCTCTGTGTAAAAAAGTTATTCCTTACGGGTTTTTCTGATCCCACACACCCGCTCACCTTTGCCTTCCAATTCTGGACTTCCCCACCACACTTAAAAGACCTTTTTTATTTACCATATCCAACCCCTCATAATTTTATTTACCTCTGTAAGATCGCCCTCTGCCTACAATGCTCCAGGGAAAACAGCTGCAGCCTATTCATCCTCTTCTTATAGCTCAAACCCTCCACCCCTGGCTACATCCTTGTAAATCTTTTCTGAACACAAATTTCACAACAACCATCCAATACGAGGAAGACCACAATTGCACACACTTTTCCAGAAGTGGCCTAATCAATGTTCATGCTGCAACATGACCTCCTAATTCCTATACTCAATGCTCTGACTAGTAAAGGAAAGCATACTAAATGCCTTTTTCACCATCCTGTCTACCTGCGACTTCGCATTCAATGACCTATGAATCTGCATTCCAAGGTCTCTTTGTTGAGAAACACTCCCAGGACATCGCCATTAAGTGTAGACCTCCTGCCTTTATGTACCTTTCCGAAGTGCTGCATCTCACATTTATGTAAAGTAAACTCCATCTTCTCGACCTCAGCCCATTGGCCCATATGATCAAGATCCCGTTATACTCTGAGGTAGCCTTCTTCGCTGCCTTCTACACCATCAATTTTGGTGTCATCTGCAACAGTTTCATCTGTAACACCTATGGTCACATCCGAATTATTTATATAAATGAGGAAAAGCAATGTAGCCAACATCAATCGTTGTGACACACCGCTGGTCACAGGCCTCCAGCCTGAAAGGCAACCGTCTTCCACCATTCTCTGTCTTCTACTTTCCAACCAGTTCTGTATGCATATGGATAGTTCTAAACTTGCAAACCAGTCTACAATGAGGAACCCTATTAAATACTTTACTGAAGTCCATAAAGATTGCGTCCACCACTCTGACCTCATTAATCTCTTTGTTATTACTTCAAAAGGCTCAATCAAGTTCATGAGATATGATTTCCCAAGCACAAAACCATGTTAAATATGCCCAATCAGCCCTTGCTTTCCCAAATACATATAAATCCTGTCCCCCAGGATTCCCTCCAACAAATCGCCCACCACCAATGTCAGGCTCACCAACCTAAATTTCTCTGATTTTGCCTTACAACCTTTCTTAAGTATTGGCAGCTTGTTAGCCAACCTCCAGTCTTCCAGCACTTCACTTGTGACTATCGAAAGTGCACATATCTCAGCATGAGGCCCTGCAATCACTTTTCTAGCCACTGCAGTTTTTATCGGGAACACCTGATCAGCTCCTACGGATATATCCATGTTTATGCATGTTAAAAAATCGAGCACCTCCTCCTCTGTAATATGAACATTTTCCAAGATGTCAGTTTCGTCACATTCTGTTTCATTCATTTCCTTCTCCTCAGTAAATATCGATGCAAAATGATCATTTAATATCGCCCCCAACTCCTGTGTTTCCACACATCGTCTGTCTTGCTGATCGGTGAGGTGTCTTATTTTCTCCCTTGTTACCCTTTTTGTCAATAATGTGGATTCTCTTTAACGCTCTTTGCCAAAGCTGTCTCATGTCCCGCTCTTGCCCTCCTGATTTCCCTATCTATTATGCACCTACTGCCTTGATACTCCTCCGAAGATTTATTGACCTTGGGTGTGTATACCTAACAAGTGCTTCCTTCATTTTCTGAACCAAAGCCTTCATATCTCTAGTTATCCAGTATTCCCTCCACCTACAAGCCTTGCCTTTCCCCCGAACATAATCTTACTGTCCCTGGACTCTTATTATCGCATGTCTGAAGGCTTCCTGTTTTCCAGCCGTTACTTTACCTGCAAACATCGACACCCAATTAACTTTTGAAAGTTCTTGCCTCATACCGTCAAAATTGGCCTTTCTCCAATTGAGAACCTTAACACGTACAACCGGTCGATATTTTTCGATCACTTTTTTTTCCAAAGTTCCAAAACAATGCAACAGCATACAAAACAGTAATTGCTGCTCCTGGAATTCGATGAAATCACGTCCAATATCTAAAATACCTCAAAAAAGAATTTTTTCCCGTCCTCTGAATACAGGAAGAACGAACTATTTGGATACAGAAGTGGCTCAAAGGTAGAAGACAGAAGGTGGTGGTGGAAGACTGGTCACCGGGGGCCTGTGACCAGTGGAGAGCCACAAGGATCGATGCTTGGGCCTGTACTTTCTGTCATTTACATAAATGATTTGGATGTGAGCATAAGAGGTACAGTTAGTAAGTTTGCAGTTGACACCAAAATTGGAGGTGTAGTGGACAGCAAAAAGTGTTCCCTCAGATTAAACAGGATCTTGACCAGATGCGCCAATGGGCTGAGAAGTGGCAGATGGAGTTTAATTTAGATAAATATGAGGTGCTGGATTTTGGGAAAGCAAATCTTAACAGGACTTATACACTTAATGGTAAGGTCATAGGGAGTTTTGCTGAACAAAGAGACCTTGGAGTGCAGGTTCATAGCTCCTTGAAAGTGGTGCCACAGATAGATAGGATAGTGAAGAAGGCTTTGACAAAGCGACCAAGGGTCAGTTGGACTCGAAACGTCAGCTCTTTTCTCGCCTTACAGATGCTGCCAGACCCGCTGAGATTTTCCAGCATTTTCTCTTTTGGTTAGTGAAGAAGGCATTTGGTATGCTTTCTTTTATTGGTCAGTGTATTGACTACAGGAGTTGGGAGGTCATATTGCGAATGTACAGGACATTAGTTAGGCCACTGATGGAATATTCCATGCAATTCTGGTCTCCTTCCTATCGGAAAAATGTTGTGAAACTTGAAAGGGTTCAGAAAAGATTTACAAGGATGTTGCTAGTGTTGGAGGATTAGATATATAAGGAGAGGTTGAACAGGCTGGGGCTGTTTTCCTTGGAGCGTGGGAGGCTGAAGGGTGACCTTATAGACGTTTACAAAATTATGAGGGGCATGGATAGGGTAAATAGACATAGTCTTTTCCCTGGGGTTGGGGAGTCCAGAACTAGACGGCATATGGTTTGGGGAAAGATATAAAAGAGACCTAAGGGGCAACTTTTTCACGCAGAGGGTGGTACGTGTATCGAAATGAGCTGCCAGAGAAAGTGGTGGAGGCTGGTACAATTGCAACATTGACGTGGCGTCTGGATGGGAAAGTGAATAGGAAGGGTTTGGAGGGATACGGGCTGGGTGCTGGCAGGTGGGACTAGATTGTGTTGGGATACCTGGTAGGCATGGACGGGTTGAACCGAAGGGTCTGTTTCCATGCTGTACATCTCTATGACTCTATGACTATGACTCTATTTTAAAACTAACATAATTATGGTCGCTGGCCCCAAAGAATTACCCCACTACCACCTCAGTCACCTGCCCTGCCTTATTTCCCAAGAGAAGGTCAAGTTTTGCATGTTCTCTTGTAGGTTCATCCATATAGTTAATCAGCAGAATTTCTGTACACAACTTATAAATTCCTTTCCATTTAAACCCTCATGATTGTGGCAATCCCATTCTGTATTTGGAAAGTCAAAATCTTCTACCACAACTCCTCTATTATTCTTACAAATAGGTGAGATCTCGCAAATTTGTTTCTCAAATCCCATCGACTTTTGGAAAGTCTATCGGAAAGTCCCAATACTGTGATCACCCGTTTCTTATTTCCCAGTTCCACTCAAACAACTGTACTGAATGTATGGCCAGGAGTATCCTCTTTAAGTATAGCTGTAATGTTATCCCTTATCAAAAAACCTAATCTTTTGCCACCTCCATGCATACCACCACCAAGCGCGCCCCCAATCACCAACCCCACTGATATCCTTCCTTTCGCATTTTTAATTTGGAAAATGCAGCTGCCAGTCCTGTCCATCTGTTAGCCATATCTCTGCAATTGCTTTGAAATTTCAGTCCCATATTCCTAACCATGCCCTGAGTTCATCTGCCTTCCTTGTTTACTGTCTTGCTTTGAAATAAATGCAGTTAAATTTCAGTACAAAATTTCCTGCTTTGTTTCTGACTGGGCTGATTGTTTGACTTGCCCCTTTTCTCAACTGTGCCTATCCCAAATTGATGGAAAGCTTCCCTATCTAACTGCGTCCCACCACACCCCAATCTTACTAGTTTAAATTCACCCCAGTAGCTCTCGGAAAGCTCACTGTGAACATAATCATCCCCTTCCAATTCACTGGCAATTAGTCCTTCTGATACAGATTCCCATGATCCAATGTGAACTCTTTTCCCCTGCACCAGCTTCTGAGCCACGCATTCTTCACCTCTATTCTCCTATCCCTACCCTCAGGAGCGAGCAGCACAGGACATAATCCAGGTATTACTAACCTAAAGGACCCCCTTTTTCAATTCCGGCCTCACTTTCTTCATTCTCTCTTCAGATTCTGATCCTGATCCATTCCTATGTGGTTGGTTCCAACGTGTGCAATGAACCCCTGCTCGTCCATTTCTCCGTTGAGAACATTTTGCCCTCTCTTTGAGATATCTTGATCCTGGCACCAGGAAGGTAATATGTCATTTTCATTTCTCGTTGCTGCTGCAGAAACGTCTGTTTGCACCTCTGAATAGAGAGTCCCCCAGCACAGTAATCATTTGGTAACTTGCGTATCACTCATTTCATGAAAGCCCGTCTCGGCAGCAGATACCTTGCTGTTCGTGCTACATTCACCTGAGAGCCCATTACCCCTGCATTTTGCTAGACAGCATGCTGGTTTCTGATGGGGATAGCCACAGGTGATACACGCACTACCAGCCCGTTGCTCCTTGATTAATTATTGTGTATGTTCGAATTTGTATGTTTCATGACATCTGTTCACACTCTCCCTGAGGAAGGAGACTTGAGTCTAAATTGAGTGCATTTCAAAGTGTTGCCTCATTTTGACTGTTTCAACTTTCATCAAAAAAATGGGATCACAGGCGCTTCCACTTGAAATTCTCTTTCCCATTCTTGCCGTCTTTGGAATTCCTGGTAAGTGATTCGAAGCCACTGTGACATTTTTCTTGTGTGTTCTGATTTGATTTGGGTGTCTGCAATTTTCTCCAATGTCCCCCATATGGAATTGCTGCTGCTTGCTGAGTTTGCCGTCTCTTCATTACCATTGGTTTCAGTCTGAGCTTCATCAGTCCAGTCCCAGATGTCTGACGGTTGGAAACAACTGTGTTTCACTTAAATAGAGAAAACAAGGAATGGCAAAGGATTTAATCAACGTTTTGCATCGATCTTTATGGTGGAGAGTATTTCAAACATCCCATTAATGCTAAGGAATATGGGAGAGAAATTATATCATTTCACCATCAATGAAAGAGGAGTATTCGACAAACTAATGGGGTTCAAGGCAAATAAGTTTCCTGACCTTGACGACTTGCATCCCTGCACGCTTAGAGAATTAGCTACAGAGCGATGCACTCGATCTAATTTACAAAAAAAAAATTCTTGGAGTGTCCAGAAATGCAGAGAAATTTGCAACAATTTGCATTTCAAACATGTTTCTTCCTATTCCCCTGCTGCTCCTGTTGAACTCTCTCCCTTCCTGCCACATCCTAGCGGCCAGCAGAACTCACCAGGCCTTGAAGAGCAGCAGAAGTGGTGCTAGGGAGATGGGCAGAGATCCAGAGTTGAAAAGCAGGAGGGCCTCCATCATTCTGCTCTTCACCATCTGCAGCTGCTTCATGGTGCTGTCGGCCCCCATCACTGTCAGCCACATCTGTGTCGGCATTACCTACACAGTGGCTTACCAAGTTCAAACTCGCTCTATTTGCCATTCCTGCTGACGTGCATCAGCTCCTGCACAAACACTTGGATTTACACACTGACCCAGAGGAGATTCAGAGAGAAGATGAAGAATGTGCTGAAAACTTCCTATTCTCTGCTCAGTAAGGTACGTGAATAATTTATATTTATGCAGAGATGGTGGTGGAGTGACAACCTTACTGGGCCAGTAATACAGAGCCCAAAGCTAATAATCCGGGTATTCAAAGTTTGTTAGAAGATGTGAAGCTCAGGTGCTCGTTGTCGTGGTTCTGCTCGCCGTTCTGGGAATTTGTGTTGCAGACGTTTCGTCACTTGTCTAGGTGACATCCTCAGTGCTTGGGACCCTCCTGTGAAGCGCTTCTGTGATGTTTCCTCCGGCATTTTTAATGGTTTGAATCCGCCGCTTTCGGTTGTCAGTTCCAGCTGTCCACTGCAGTGGACAGTATATTAGGTCCAGGTCGATGTGTTTGTAGATAGAATCTGTGGATGAGTGCCATGCCTCTGGGAGTTCCCTGGCTGTACTCTTTTTGGCTTGTCCTACAATAGTAGTGTTGTCCCTGTCAAACTCATGTTGCTTGTCATCTGCGTGTGTGGCTACTAAGGGCAGCTGGTCGTGTCGTTTCGTGGCTTCTTGGTGTTCATGGATACGGATCGTTCGCTGTCTTCCTGTTTGTCCTATGTAGTGTTTTGTGCAGTCCCTGCATGGGATTTTGTACACGTTGGTTTTGCTCATGCTGGATATCGGGTCTTTTGTCCTGGTGAGTTGTTGTCTGAGAGAGGCTTTTGGTTTCTTTGCTCTTATGAGTCCTAGTGGTCGTAATAGTCTGGCTGTCAGTTCAGAAACGTTCTTGATGTATGGTAATGTTGCTAGTCAATAGGGTTGTGGCATGTTCTCATTCCATAGTCGTCACAACCCAATGGACTTCCCACGTTACCATACATCAAGAACATTTCTGAACTGACAGCCAGACTATTACGACCACTAGGACTGGGGAATCACTTTTTGGAAAGATAGGGTTTTTTTAGATTAGATTACTTACAGTGTGGAAACAGGCCTTTCAGCCCAACAAGTCCACAACGACCTGGCGAAGCGCAACCCTCCCAGACCCAATCCCCTACATTTAGCCCTTCACCTAACACTACGGGTAAGTTAGCCTGGCCAATTCACCTGACCTGCACATTTTTGGATTGTGGGAGGAAACCGGAGCACCCGGAGGAAACCCACGAAGACACGGGCAGAACGTGCAAACTCCACACAGAGAGTCACCTGAGGCATATCAAAATGGTACAATGTATTCCAAGTGGCATCGCCAATATTCTACATTACTGATGGACAACTTCTTTCTTCCTGCACGTCTATCATGTTATTCTAATATCAACTAACCATTTGCCTTCCAAATTGCCTGTGGCACCTGCATGCTAGTTTTCAGTGACTTACACACAAGGAAACCTATTGGCCTTTGGATATCAGAACTTTATAATCTTTGGCCTTTTTATAAATATTCTGCACCTCGATCATTACGATCAAAGTGGGCAAATTCACACTAATCCAAATGACATTCTATTCGAATATTCTAAGCGAAACACTCAGTCTGTGCAATTCATTTTGCAGCCTCTTCATTATCCTGACAGCACACATCCCCACCTCGTGTTCTGTGATCTACAAAACTGTAAAGACGAAGTTTGTCTCGAAATCGTGATGCCGAGATTATGAACAACTCGGGCTCAAGCAGTGTTACTTGCGGTGCTCAACCAATCACAGTCTGCTAACCTGAGAATGAACCATACATGGTTTTGTTTTGTTTCAGCTGACCATTCCTCAATCCACCTCCTTCAACCAGGTGCTTCAATTTCATGCCTTCCTCTGCGCAAATATGTCAAATGCCTTTTGAAAATCAGAATACACTTGAATAGGTTTTTTTTGGTTTAATTCATTCCCAAAATATGGGGATGACTGTCTAGGCTCGCATTTATTGTCTGACCCTAATTGACGACAGGACACTTCAGAGTCAACTGCATCTGGAGTCACATGTAGGCTAGACCAGGTATTCTAGTCAGCTTCTTCCCAGAGTGAATCAGATGGCATCTTCTAACTATTTACAGTGGGTTCAGGATCTTCAGTAGACTATTAATTTAAGACTTTTTAAAATTAAATTTAAATTCTCCCACCGGCTGCAGCAGGAGTTGAACCCAGGTTACCATAACATTATCTGGGTCTCGAGAATTGTAGACCAGAAAATGTACAACTTGGTTTTGACTTCACCACCTCATCTATGCTACCTGAACATCTTGCTTTTACTATAACAAGTCACCTGTAATCAAGTCCCGCTAATGTCAGAGTCATTGCAAAGTTAAAAGATTCTAAAAATTGGACTTACTTCTTTGCAATCAATTCCTTGCACAATGTATGATGTAACTCCATTTGTTTTCCCGATGCCAAGCTGCAACTGAAAACTGTTATTTTGCAATTCAAACTCGAGGACATCCAGATCCCTCTGCTTCGCAGAGCTCAACCATCACATCATTAAGAAAAGATTTTTCTCATTCTTCCTGCCACCGTCTGCGTGAGAATGTTGACCCATGGATCCATTTCAAATTTCCCACCTCTCATCTTAAATCCACGGACTCTAGTTCTGAATGTACCCACCCCAAGGAACAGATCGTGTATATTTAACATGTCCATGCCCATCATGTTTTATGAACCGCTACAAGCTCACACCTCAGCCTCCGACCCTCCAGGGAAAATAACCCAAGCCTATTCAGATTCTATGATTTGTTCTGACTCAAAAGCTATCTCAGTTGTTTTGTCTAACTCTTTCAATCCAGGAATTAAACTTCGACCGGTAAAAGGGGAACTCAACAAATCAGTCTCTCTCTTCCTTTATCTGATTTTTTTTGAATTTGAAAATTGTCAGAAAATTCAATTTCCAAGTCATATTCCTTCTCTGAACACTGCCCCACCACCCAGCCACCGCCAACACACGCCCCGCCCACAAGCAGCCCGTTTCATTCTATAAATCTGAGATATAGCTACAAGTCAGGAAGCATCTCAAGTGTTCTTATTTCCGATGATTCAACCTCGGTGAAAACAATGTTTTTGAACTAGCCAGGCCATTTTGTAAAGTTGGAATCACAGACACTCATTGCACTATTCCCAAGACAAATTCGCCGTTTTATCAGTCAATCTTTAATCCAACACTTTATACTGGAACTGAGTTGCAATTTGCCTCGAATTCACCTTTTCTCTTTCACTAAGTCAGCACTTATATTATCGCACAACGTTAGTGGTAAACTTGCTCCTGATGTTTAAATTATCAGTTTGGGGAATGAAATAAAATTAACTCCTTTCAAAATAAAAGATGCAAAGCCTCCATTCTTCTGATTCTTTTTTTTACCAACAGTTGAAGAAGAATGTGAACTGCATAACACAACGAATGTTTGAATCGCAATTCCTTTCCAGATGTACTCCACCCTGAAGACAATCCCACCACTGCAAATGGTCTCCCACCTAAAATCCAAAAAAGAGGTTTTGTATGTTTCGCGTTAATTCAATGGATCCAGCTTATTTTCTTTGCAACATTTTAAGTTCAGGACTTTCAGCATTTGGCGTTTGAACCCTTCCTAAAGCTCCCTTAAACTCATTACATTCCCCCAATCTCCTTCTGATTTACCACATGACCTACTCAACACATGTACCGGTCTGCATGAGACATCATAAGCATCAGCCAACACTCTAGTTCCTGGATCCTTAATGCTTGACATGATACCTGAGAAAGCAGGCATGTAGGGGATGTTTCCTCACCTGAGGCAGTCTAGAATGAATGGTCATCATTTTAGGAGAAGTGGTAGCAGATGTTATATGGAGATGAGGTGAAATTTCCAACCACAAGAGGCATGTATCTGCGTAATGTGCGCTGGACGCCTCAACATTGACAGGAGATGGACAGATTTTTAATTATCAATAGGTTAATGGGGGAATGGTTTTCCTTGGTTCAAAGATGAAATGGAAACATTTGTGGTATGGACGGGTTCTTTCAGAAGTTCATTCTAAATTTCTGCAATGAAGTTGCACCATCCAGAAATTTATTGAAGAAATAAGAAACACTTGATTCAACACAGGAGTGTGAGAATGGTTATGACGACTTGAAAGTTGTGTTGACAACTGGATTTGGATTGAGCAATACCCAGATTTTGAGAAGCCATAAAAACTGGCTGCTGATGGCAGGAAAATTGATATGAGTGTAATCAAAGCTGCAAGAATATGAGGTGGAGGTCGAAGATGTGAACATGCAAGCAAAACTCAGCCATTTGGAACCTCGAATTTGCTCTGCCATACAATAAGAGAATGGCTGATCTGATTTGAACATGAACTCTACTTTCCAGCGTATCCTTGATAATCTTCATCCCAGTGATAGTAAAAAGTCTATCTACTTGCTGGTGGAAAAAATACTTAGTAATTCGACATTCCATAGTCTTCTGAGGCACGGAATTTCCAAGTCTTGCATACCTCTCAGAAATCAGTACTCATCATCACTGTCTAAATTGAACAACACTTTATTTTGCAACCCTTGTTCTGATGTTCGATCAGGGTAGGGTAGGGCTTCACAGTTTTTTTTTAAAGTCGATTGTTTGTCAATAATATCCACAGCGGAGAAAGAGGCTCTGAGTGTTGCGTTGACTCTACAAAGATTCAAAATATATACATTCGAATTTTGTTATGGTCTCGTGCCTTTCGATGGACTTGCTCGTTTTAATGAGGTAAAAACTCGTTTTAATCACAATCCTTTCGTTTTTTCATTACTTTAAGAGAAACTATGAGAAAAAAAATGACGCTTTTTGGAACTTAATAGTACACCTGTATAATATAAAAATCATTCATTTTGCTGGAAAGAATCACATTTTAATGGACATTTTGGCAAAAGCTAAATGAGTTAAACCAACATGTTAAAATATCCTCATTGAAGCAGTCTTAAGTGAGATATGGTTGTTTTGGCAATCAATGTATTTTACTTCATTAACTTTGGTGAGCCATAGAAATCATGTCAAAAAGTTATTTCTAAAACTGTCAAGCTACCTGTTAAGAATGCCTTTTCGTTGTTCAACAAATGCTTTAATTAACTGAAGAAAGAGAAGTGTAAGGTTAGAATGTTACAACTGAGGGTCGAGATGGCACTATTATACAATCTCTCACGCTGGGCTAGCCAGCCTGGGGTCCAAGTCTCAATCTCTCCACAGCCCTCTCCTTGCACACGTTGATGTAAAAGGGTGAAACGTGATGCTTTGTACCTATCTCATGGAAAAGATTACTCTCTGCATCAATTTAAAGTCAAGACAAAATAATTAGATCTCTCGTGTTTCTCTCAGAGGTTAGTGCCTCTGGAAGCTGGGAGTAATTGTCTGTGATTCTCTCTGGATCACTGAGCTTACGTTAAATGCTGCACAACAACTTGTTTATAAGATCTTGTGTGTTTAATGAGATTTGCTCACTCTCTCACGGGAGGATTACATTCTGTATAAGTCAAGTGCCTTTCAATGTTTTGCCTCATTTTGACTGCTTCCACTTTCACCTGAAAATGGGATTGCAGATGCTTCCGATGGAAATTCTCTTTCCCATTCTTGCAATCGTTGGAATTCCTGGTAAGTGGTTAAACGCTCTGTAACATTTTTATTGCGGTTCTGCGTTGAATTTCCTTTCAGAAATTTGCAGCTGGACCCCACGAATTCATCTCCTGCATATTTGGTGCGTTTGCCTGCTCTTCATTACCATCAGTTTCAACTTGAGTGCAGTTTGTCCTAACCCATCCTCTGGTTTGGTAACACCTGTGTTTCGCCTGAACAAAGAGTATTGCAATGAAATGAAATAGAGTTAGCTTAAGTGAACTGGAATTTGGATTTACAGAAGTGACTGTAAGCTTGCAATGGCAGACACTTACGAGAAAATATTCATGAAAATACATCCTAGTAAGGAGAAAACATTCGACAAATAGGGTAAAACAACCGTTGCCAACCAATGAAGGATAGGAGTATATTGAGTTGAAAGATAAAGCACACGCACACACACAGAAATCAGGCCTGAGGTCTGGTATAAATTCAGAAGTCAGCAAAGGAGGACTGAAAGGGGAGATAATAAACTGACAGCCAGCCACCAAGGACTATAACAACCGATTGTCACACCTTCTTTAAATATGTAGAAAGGAAGAGACTTATCCGAAAGAAAATGAACTGGGGAGAAATTCACAAGGTGCAATGAAATGGCAGAGGGCTTATGCAAATGTTTTGCATCAATCTTTATAACGGATAATATTTCGAACATGTCATTAATTCTACAGCATATAGTGGAGAAGCCGAGACCCATCTCAGTCACTAAAGAAGGAGGATGGAACAACCTAATGATGCCAAAGGCAAATAAGTTCCCTAACGCTGATAGCTTGCAGCCTAGCATGAAAAAGAAGTATGCACATAAATAGTGGATGCATGAGATGTGATTCCCTACAGTATAGAAAGAAGCGCATGGTCCCAAAAAGTTCACGCTGACCCTCCAAAGAGTAGCCCATCTCCTTAAATTTACCCCTGACTAAAGCGCCTAACACTATGAGCAATTGAGCATAGCCAATTCACCTAACCTGCACATCTTTTGGATTGTGGGAAGAAACCCACGCAGACATGGGGAGAATTTGCAAACTCCAGAACTACAGTCGCCCGTGGTGGGAATTAAACCCAGAGCCCTGGCACTGTGCGGTTGCAGTGCTAGCCACTGATCCACTGTGCCTCATTGTTTATTGTTTTGCCAAAATCTTTGGAATTGGAGTAGTACCAGAGTTAATTGTTTCTGTGCCAGCCATATTCAAAGAGAGGGGGGAGGGATGAGCTTAGAGTAACTATATCTATTGTTGAAAAAGTATTGCTATCAATTACAAAATTTGGGACAGCAGAATATTTGAAAAATCGTATTCTCATCCAGCAGACGGGACAGCTTCAGGAAACTGAAATTTTGTGGAACAACTTGATTTGAATGTTTTGAGGAAGACTCAAACAGAATAGATAGAGGGGCCACTGCAGTTGTGTTGTATTTGAAATTTGAGACTACCCATAGCAAGTCAACATCGAAAGCGTAAGTCATTAGATAAGATCCCCATGCTGTTGAAGGTAGTACATTGTTATGGATAGGGAATTGGCCATATACTAAGAAGCAATGAGTGAGGATAAGAATTTGTATTCAGGCTGGCGGTCTTTGACAAGTGGGGTTCCACAGGGATCAGTGCTGTGATTGCAACTGTTTACAATATATATGAATGACTTGGAAGAAGGAAGTGAATGTACCATAACCAAATTTGCAGATTACCTCAAATATAAGTGGAAAGGCAGATTTTGAGCGCAACACCAGTGATTTACAATGTGATATAGATGGGTTATGCGGGCAACAAGATGGCAAATAGAGTAAAATGTGTGATCGTTTGAAGATATTCATTCTAGAAAGTAGGACAAGAGACAGATGTTCATTTCAATTGTCTTCCAGCTTTCAGCAATTTTTTTTTCTCAAAGCGATACTCTTGCATCAAACATACATAGTTACCACACATGTGCAGCCAGTAATCAGGAAGGCTAATATAATGTTGGCCTTTACTTCAAGAGTTCATTTGATTTGATTTGATTTGATTTGATTTCGTCACATGTACCTGAGTACAGTAAAAAAAAAGGTTTTTTTTACGAGCAGTATGGCAAATCATAGCAAAGAAGATCATACTGATCATGACTGTTCAGATGATCTGTAGCATACCGGTAACAACTGCATGGGACGTTCGCAACACAAGATCAACATTTGCAAGGTCAACATTATTTGAAGGTAGGGAGAGCATCAGCACGCTAATGTTCAGAAGCTGTTCTTGAATCTGTTAGTAGGTGTGTTCACGTTGGGAGTGTAGGCAGAAGGAGGTATTATTGCTATTGTATAAGGTGCTGGTGAGACCAGATCAGGAGAAATACGAGCAGTTTTGATTCTGTTATTGAAAGAAAGACACCATTTCATAAAAGGCATATCAAAAACTGAATGTTCAGACAATAACAGGTATGGAACGATTGTATAATGAGCAAAGGCTAAAAGATGTGTGAGTCGACTAAATGGATTTAATACAATGAGAGATGATCTCATTTAGACATTCCAGATTCTTCAGGGGCTTGAAAAGGTAATTGCGGAGAGAATGTTTCAACTCATGGGAGAGTGTTTGAATGTTTCTGCTTCCACCTAAAAATGGTATCAAACGAACTTTCTGACAGCATTTCTCAATCCTATCCCTGTGCTCCTTGAAATTCCTGTAAAGAGGTTAAAAGCTGTTGCGACATGGAGCTAGCCTGTTCTATTTTGTGACATCCGAAAGGGCATGCATAGTCTCAGAATATGGGAGCATCCACTTCAGACTGGGGTGAGAAGGAAAGTTTTCTTTCCAAGGGTTTTAGATTAGATTAGACTCACTAGAGTATGGAATCAGGACCTTCAGCCCAACAAGGCCACACCGACCCTCCAAAGAATAACATACCCAGACCCATTTCTCTCTGGCTGATGCACCTAACACGACTGGCAATTTAGCACGGCCAATTCAAATGGCCTGCCAGTCTTTGGACTGTGACAGGAAACCAGAGCAAAATGAACAAACACAGCAACAATGTGCAAACGCCACACGGCCAGTGTGGCTGGAATTGAACCTGGATCCCCGTTACTGTAAATCAGCATGGTTAACCAATGAGCCACCGTGCAACCACAGCTGGGGCTGGAAGTGTTTGCAACTCCTTGCCACTGAAAGAGCTATGTACGGAGAGTCCTTATGTATATTTAATGCTGTGGTCAACAGATTTTTGATGACAGTGGCAGATATTGCAAAAAGTCATAGAAAAGGAATGCAGGAGCATTCGAATTAGGAGTAGGAAATGGCCAATTGGCCGTTTGAACACCTTCCGACTTTCAGGAGGATCCGGGCTGATCTGAATGAGCCCCATCATTCCACTCGCATTCCATGGTGTGTCCAAAATTTGTCCAACTCGGCCTCATAGGCACAGTCCCCACGATTTTCAGAGAAAATGGATTTCACGTCATAACATTCTGAGAGAATAAAAACCATCTTATCTCTGTTTAAAAAGACAAACTGCTCATCCTTGAACCGTGTCCCCTTGTTTAAATAATTCCTGTCAAGAAGAAACTAACTCCAAGAATTCTCATTTTTCCATTGCCCTCAAGATCTTAGATGTTTCAATGAGATCACCACATATTCTTCTGGATTCAAATTGATATAGGAATAACCTTTCTTCACAAAACCAGATCTTCATCATTGGAATGAAGCAAATTAATCTTCTCTGAGCTGTCACTAATGCAATAGGATTTGTTTTCTTGAAATGGGGACAACGAGTGGTGCAAAGTCACAACTACTTGCATACTATTCCTCAGATCCATTTCCAATTACTCTAACCCGATCCATAACCCGAACGCAATTAATCCTTGACAGATCCTACGGATTACAAATGAGATGTCACGGTTTTTCGTTGTTGTACAAGTGTGTAATTGCAAACAGCATCCCACATTCTTGCGACTCCCACCTTCTGGAATCCCTGATAGTGTGCCTCCCTGTTGGATGTTTAGATACATCTGACGATTGGATTTTCTTTACAGCGAACCTGATGACAGTGCTGATTCTTTCCCAAGGGAAGTACGGCCTATCCAAAGGAATCACTCGCTACATGATTGCCATGGCAACAGGAGATCTGATGGTCCTCGTCTTCAACGTGATCGTGAGTCAGATCTTCAAGTATAATTTCCCAGGCTCACTGCTGAACTACACTACTGTGTGCCGGATCAGTGTCTTCCTGCAAGGGTTGAGTCTCCAACTCTCCATCTGGTTTACCATCACCTTCACCTTCGATCGCTTTGTAGCAATTTGCTGCAACAAATTGAAGGTGAGGTATTGCACTGAAAGACTAGCCAATGTGGTCATATCCATCGTGAGCGCTCTTAACATTACTGTCAACATTCCCTTGCCTTTTCGCTATGAACCCACTCATGTTCTGAACAATGTACAGTGGGGCTGCCGCACCGTCACCGGTTACCTTACTTCACCGGCCTGGGCAGCTCACCGGTGGCTCACCAACATCTCAAACATGTTCCTTCCTATTCCCCTGCTGCTGCTGTTGAACTCTCTCACTGCCCACCACATCCTAGTGGCCAGCAGAGCTCGCCAGGCTCTGAAGAGCAGCAGAGGTGGTGCTGGGGAAATGGGCAGAGACCCTGAGCTGAAGAGCAGGAGGACCTCCATCATTCTGCTCTTCACTATCTCCGGCTGCTTCATGGTGCTGTCGGCACCCATCACTGTCATCCATATCTGTGTCGGCGTTACTCAGCTTGTGGCTTTCCAAGGTTCAAACTCTCTTTATGTGGCAATCAGGGTCGCGTTCCTGCTGATGTGCACCAGCTCCTGCACAAACACCTGTATTTATGCACTGACCCAGAGGAAGTTCAGGAAGGAGATGAAGAATTTGCTGAAATATCCCTCCACCCTGCTCTGTAAACCCCGTAAATAATTTACAGTGACATTGGATGTGCTGGTATAATGATAACCTCACTGGGAGAGTAATCCAGATAATCAAAGCTAAACTCCTGGAGCCACTATTTGAAATCGCATTATTTGTGAAATAAAAAGCTCTCTTTCCCGTTTGGCCGTTAGTGATTGTCAAGCCTGAAAGTTAATTGACACCTCAGAACTAAGGGATGGAATTTTGATACCTTTACCTGGTCTGCCTACCTGTGGCATCAGATCCATGGGCATCTGGATTACTCATAGCTGCCCTCTGGACAATATATGCCAACCTCACTGGCGATAACAGTGTCTCAAATAAACAAAACAAATTTATACCCCCATCCATTTTTTTGTAATGCTGAATGCAACTGAAATGATTGTGAAAGCTTGGGTGAAGCACCAACTATTTCGGAGTTGCAGTATAACAAATGTACAGTCATGGAGATCCACATTACGGAAACAGACCCTTCAGTCCAACTTGTCCCTGCCATCCCGAAATCCAAACCTAATCTAGTCCCATTTGCCAGCACTTGGCCCATATCCCTCCAAGCCCCTCCTATTCATAGACATATCCAGATGCCTTTTAAATGCTGTAATTGTGCGAGCCTCCACCACTTCCTCTGGCCCGCTCTTTCCATACAAGCATCATCCACTGTGTGAAAACGGTGTCCCTTAAGTCACCTTTATATCTTTCCCCTCTCACCTAAACCTATGCCCTCTAGTTCTGGACTCCTGTACCCCATGGAAAAGATCTTGTCCAGCCCCAACCTATTCAGCCTCTCCCTATAGCTCAAATCCACCAATCCTGCCAACATCCTTATAAATCTTTTCTTAATGACCAGTTTGGTTCAACATTCTGCAAATGTTGGGACATACAGTAAATTTAAATCAGACGTTCGCAAGACTACAATTGTCGAGTTTAATGTGGCTTTGGCAGTCACATTGACAGGTTTGGGGTAATACTGGATTAGCGGTGCTGGAAGAGCACAGCAGTTCAAGCAGCATCCAACGAGCAGCGAGATCGGCATTTCGGGCAAAAGCCCTACATCGATTGCGCCAAAGTATTAAGCTGGGATAATACCACATAAAAATCCGTATAACTGCGAAGCAGAAATGTAAACATTGGATTTATTTATTTGGGTAGAATGCCTCTATTAGGCACACTGTCAAGGAAAGGCCGCCAGTATTCTCAAAGATCCATCCCACCCTTGCAATATTTTTCCACTTCCTCCACTATTGGAGAGAAGATACAGAAGCCTTAACATACGCACGAGACTGTTTCATAACTTTTTCTACCCTATTGTTGTTAGAATACTGAATGGAGTCACAAACTCTTAACATTCGCCTGCACCTGTGTTTTTGGTTTTTGCCACTGTTTACCTATTATTTACTTATCTATGCTACTTAACTCTGTGATCTGCTTATATTGCTCGCAAGACAAAGGTTTTCACTGTGACTCGGTACACATGACAATAAATTCAATTGCATTCTGAATGAAAGAGACTCAATTGATAGAGGCGGTGAGAATGATGAAAGCTTCACTCAGAGTACGCAGGAAAAAGCATTTACAGGTCTACAAGTAGTGGACATCAATTTCGCGATGAGATGCAAGGACCTCCTGGCTGAAAACGGTGGAACTTGTGAACCCTTGGCTAACTGAAACTGTCAGATGTATTGTCAGAGTTGGTGACGACGTAGTAACCAAATCAATATCAAAGAATGGATCGAGACTGAGACCAGGGGAATTCTTGACCCAGTGACAGTGAAGGAATGGCAAATACTTCCAGTTCAGGAAGGTGGATGTTTTGAATTGGAATTGGCAATGGTGCTGTTTCTTGTATCTGCTGTCCTTGTCCTTCTAAATCGGAGAGGCAACCGCTTTGGAGGATGCTGTCCTCGGAATCATCATAAGTTGTTGCAGTGTGTCTTGAAGACTTTGGTATGTGTGGGCATTGGAGGTAGAAGTAATTAATTTCAAAGGTTTTAGTGACACATCAATGCTTGCCACTTATCAGCCAAGCCCGAAAGATGTCCATATCTTCTTAAGCATGGAATGCCAGATGGATTTTAATTTTGATTGATGCAAGACAATTAATTTCTGTAAGACAGACCAGGGCGGGACTGAGACAGTTAATGTAGGCCCCCTGGCGTTTACTCTTGCACAGAGAGACTTAGGGGTGCAGGAGTTTAGTTTCTCCAAAGAGGAATCACAGTTACACAAGGTTGTGAAGAAGACATTAAGGATACTTGCCTTTATTGGCCAGAGCATTGAGTATTCGCGTTTGGGTGTCATATTGAGAGTTTACGGGATATTGGTAAGACCGCATTTGGAGATTACATACAACTCATCTCGCCCTTCCATAAGTAATATGTCATTGAACTGAAAATGGTACAGAAAGGTTTTACAAGGATGTTACAGAGACTGGAGTGTTTGAGTTATAAGGAGATGCTGGATAGGCGTTGTGTTTTTTTTTCCTCAAGTGTATAGAGGTTTATAAAATCGTGAGGGGTCTCGATAAGATGAATAGCCAAGTTCTTCTTCCCAGGGTATGGGAGGCATGTTTAGAGGTCGCAGATTTAAGGTGAGAGGAGAAAGATTTAAACGGGATATGAAGGCGGTGTGCAGAGAGAATAAGCTCTTCAAGGAAGTGGTAGAGTGGAGTACAATTACAACCGTTTGAGAAATGTTTGGATAGGTACGTGAATATGAAATGTTTCGAGGGACATGGGCCAAATGCATGCCAATGGGGAAATCAGCATGGACCTGTTGGCCCAAAGATTGTGTGTTGTGCTCCAAAATTCTATGTCTGTTTCAGATTCTTTGTAATTGTGAAAGGCACTGAACATTGCTCAATTGGCAAGGAACATCTCCAGTTTTCACCTCGTGGTGGTGAGAAGGTGGTGATGAAAATGCTTAAGCTGCTGGATAATGATGAATAAATATTTTGTCCTATTGATTGTACAGAATTCTGAAGTTAGAGATTTGACTCTGTACTGATTGCTGACTGAAACCCCTGGTCTCCTGGACATTTCCCAAAATATGACGTTACAATTACTGGTATGTCCGAGGAGCATAACCATAAACTTCAGGAGGATATCAGCAGGGTCAATGAGATGGGCAGAGCTGGTCGTGGAAACCTACCCAGAAAAGTGTACTTTGTGACAGAAGGGTGACAAGGGAAGTTTTTAACCAATATTTTAGTTGCAATATTGAATAATGCAGCAATACGAATTAGCAATCTCATAATGGATGATCCGTTGGGAATAGTGATCATAATACAGTGGCTAGGACAGACCGACTCAAAAAATTTCAAGGAAGTAGCTCAGACGATAGCTTTGCTAGTTGTTTTAAATAGGTGTAACACAGCTATTCCAGGAGGGATACAGTTGGTCAAGCCACTTATTTCTAAACAAAACAGAATGTATTTACAAGATTACCAAATGTAACACAAACAGAAGAGAACATAATACAGAATAACTTAACCTACCTGTAAACCCAAACAGATTATCCCAACTTAGTTAATATGTTCCAAATACTTGCAACGATCCACATAAACATTCCTTGACCTTAATGGTAAAATAAAACACAGGGTCTTACAGAAGAGATGTCACAGAGAGAGGAGGATCAGCCTGTACTCTCTTCTTTGGGTCCAGCAGCTTTTTCAACTGTCTGACTGCTTTCACGTCATAGCTTGACCAAAATAAAAGCTGAGCTGGGAGAACTGGCGACTCCAGCTTCATTGTAAAAGAATTATTTGAAAACTTAAAAGTTTTCTTTGCCTGAAGGAGCATCTGTTTGCTATGATCAAACTGGCCCTAAATCCCTTCAACACCAGAGGTTTCGGAACCTGTGCTTTTACAACTTCTCTGGAAAGATAAATTCAAGGACAACGTAACCCTGATAAAGGAGAAGCATCGTTCCAGGTTCCATTTAAGCTTGAGAGAGACATAACGGGTTCGAAAATCGTTACACAAGAACTTAAACATAGCCGAGTTCATGGATATAAGAAGAAATGTGAATGAAGTTGATTTAGGAGTTACCCTGAAGGCAATGCAAGCAACTAAACCTTGGAAAATATTTACAGAAATAAATCTTAGAGAGTGTTAGAGAGAATTGTAAGGGAAAGGATTTATGAACATCTGGATAGGAGTAATGTAATCAAGGATAGTCAGCATGGTTATGTGAAGGGCAGGTCGTGCCTCACAAACCTTATTGAATTCTTCGAGAAAGTGACTAAGGAGGTAGACGAGGGTAAAGCGGTAGATGTGGTGTATATAGATTTTAGTTTGATGAGGTTCCCCATGGTAGGCTACTGCAAAAAATACGGAGGTATGGCATTGAGGCTGAGTTGGAGATTTTGATTAGGAATTGGCTGGCTGGAAGAAGACAGAGTGTAGTAGTTGATGGTAAAGGTTCATCTTGGAGTGCAGTTACGAGCAGTGTTCCACAAGGATCTGTTTTGGGACCATTGCTATTTGTCATTTTTAGAAATGGCCTGGAGGAGGGGCTAGAAGGTTGTGTGAGCAAGTTTGTGGATGATACGAAAGTCGGTGGAGTTGTTGACAGTGAGGAAGGATTTGTCGGGTTACAGCAGGATATAAATAAGCTGCAGAGCTGGGCAGAAAGGTGGCAAATGGAGTTCAATGTAGCTAAGTGTGAGATGATTCACTTTGGTAAGAGTAACAAAAAGATGGGGTACTGGTCTAATGGTCACATACTTGGTAGTGTGGATGAGCAGAGGGATCTTGGTGTCCATGTACACAGATCTTTGAAAGTTGCCACCCAGGTAAAGAGTGTGGTGAAGAAGGCGTATGGCATACTGGCTTTTCGTGGTAGAGGAATTGAGTTCCGGAGTCCTGAGGTCATGTTGCAGTTGTATAAGACTCTGGTGCGGCCACATCTGGAGTATTGTGTGCAGTTTTGGTCGCCATACTATTGGAAGGATGTGGAGGCACTGGAACGGGTGTAGAGGAGGTTTACCAGGATGTTGTCTGGTATGGTAGGAAGATCGTATGAGGAAAGGCTGAGGCACTTGGGGCTGTTTTCATTGGAGAAAAGAAGGCTTAGGTGTGACTTGATACAGGTATACAAGATGATTAGGGGTTTGGATCGGGTTGACCATGACAACCTTTTTCCACGTATGGATTCAACTATTACAAGGGGGCATAGCTTTAAATTAAGGGGTGGTAGGTATAGGACAGATGTTAGGGGTAGACTCTTTTCTCAGCGAGTCGTGAGTTAATGGAATGCCGTGCCAGTAGCAGTGGTGGACTCTCCCTCTTTATGGGCATTTAAACGGGCATTGGATAGGCATATGGAGGATAGTAGGCATTTGTAGGTTAGGTGGGCTTGAATCGGCGTAACATTGAGGGCCAAAGGGCCTGTACTGCGCTGTTTTCTTCTATGTTCTATGTTCTATAACACAGCAACATGGAAATATGAGGTTGCCATATGAGTGACTGTCCTTGGTACCACGAACATATTTGACCAAGTCTGATATCAAGGAACCTGAGTTAAACTTGAATAAACTGGCCTCAGGAAAGCCTTCTTCTGGTTGGAGTCCTGTCTGGCAAGTAGGAAAACGATTGTGGTTGTTGGAGATCAATCATTTCAGCTTTCCTCTGCAGGAGTTTCTCAGGATAGGCCCAACCCTCTCCAGCTACTTCATCAATTACCTTCCCTCAATCAACAGATCAGAAGTCATTGAGTCATGGAAATGACCTTTCAGTTCAAGCACTCGGTGCCAACCATTATACCAAACAAAACTAACTTAGAATAAGATTATGTTTACACGAAGCCATTGAAATTCTAGTTACAACACGATTTAATGGCTTGGAAATTTCATTCAGTTTCTGAATTACACCTAAGATTTGATCAAGTTTAAGTCTGAGAATATATATATATAGGATATAAAAGTAGGTATAAATGATCATGTGGTGCAATTATAGTGTTTCTCCCTCTGATCGCGAAGGACTAGCTTATGCCCCAACTGTTTCAAAGGTGCGAGAAATCACATCTGAGCGGGGCGGATGAAGTAGTTATAAATGCTGGCACAGAGAACATACAATGTAGAACATAGAAGACAGAACAGTACAGCACAGAAACGGCTCTTTGGCCCATGATGTTGTGTTGAACATGACGCCAAATGAAACTACACCTTCTGCCGGTCATCAATCCATATCCCTCCATTCCTTGCATCTTCATGTGCAAGCAATGGAGACCTTTAAATGCCCCTATTGTATCTGCCTCCAGCATCATCCCTAGCACTGCGTCCCAGACTCCTACCACGCTCTGTTTTAAAAAAAGCTTGCCTGACACATCTCCTTTGAAATTTCCATTCTCGACCTTTTCTTCAGATTAGATTCCTTACATTACGGAAACAGGCCCTTCGGCCCAACAAGTACAAAACGACCCTCCGAAGAGTAACCCACTGCCATCTGACTCATGCACATAAAAAGCTATGGACAATTTAGCATAGCAAATTCACTTGACCTCTACATATTTTGGAACGAGGAAAGAAAGCAGAGAACGCAAAGGAAGCCCACGCAGACATAGGGAGAACGTGCAAACTCCACACAGACAGCCACCCAAGGCTGGAATCAAACCTGGGACGCTGGCACATTGCAGCAGCGTTAACCACTAAGCCACTGCACCGTCTCCATAGGGCAGAATGCTCTAAAAGGATTTTCTGATAGTTGTAAAAACAAATCATCTTCACAGAGTGGAACACCAAAACCCTATTTCGCCCTTTTTTCAAACTCAATGTGCCCTAAACATTATTACTTCTTTATAAACATTCATACGAGGATCATAACAAGTTTCCATCTTTATGTGCAGCAGTGATCTGGACTCCACACTCTTCTGTGGCAGTGAATTCTGTCATTCAGTAATGTGTAAGTTTCAATCAGATCTCTGCTCATCTTTCTGAACACCAATAGGGAGAGACACAGGGTCGTCAGCATTCCTCATATGTTCAGCTTTTCATTCCTGGGACCATTCTCGTGAACCTATGAACACGCTCCAAGGCCAGGACGTCATTTCTGAGAGATAGGGATTAATATCCGCACAATACATCCAAATGGGTCCTGACCAGAGCTTTATCGAATCTCAGAAGTATACCCCTACTTTGATAATCAAGTCCTCTCAAATTAAATGCCATCGTTGCATTTGTCTTCCTAACTATTGATTTAACCTGCAAGTTTAAGTAGACGGAAACCCGGACTAGAACTCTCAAATCTCTGCACTTCAGATTTATGCATTTTCGTCCTGTTTAGAAAATAGTCCATGCATCTCCTCTTCCAAACAAAGTGCATGCCCTTATCCTTCCAAAGGTCAGCCAGTATGCAACTAGAACAACACTGGTTCCCTTTAAATGCCTTCAATTTGTGGCTCGTCTTTCTTTCCATAATTGTGCAAGGGTCAGACTCTCTGCTGATGATCGCTGAAAACAGGCTGCAATTCCCAATTATGCTGATAGTGCTGTAACCCATGATTTTGTGTGGTTCATAAATCCAGGCACGATCTTATAAATTAAATTTATTATTTGTGGCTTGCAAATATCAGGGCATGAGCAACTTTACCAGATAAAGGTTCATTCTTATCCATGTGGCCATCGCTGCCTAATCCACTGCCTGTGTTTTGTGCCACTAATTCCCCGCCAACAATATGCTTCAGCACCGTGCGCATCCCCGTCATTCTGCAATGAGTGACTCTTCTTGAACCTTATTGCTGAACCCACATTAGCAGAACACATGTTCTGAGAGCGATAGGGCACGCAGTTTTCAGTTCGAGTGATGCAGGTTGAAGGATATAGAGTAGGCTATTCAGGACTGAGAGTAAGCCAAATTTCTTTACACGCAGTTGTGAACTTGTGGGATTCTCAGCCGTATGAAACGTTTGTGGTGTGAACATTGAATGTTTCGTAGAAGGATTTGGATGTAGAATTAATGCTGAAGGAAAAAAAATGTATGTGGAGAAAGTAGGAACAGGATATGGGGTCAATGATTCACGATGATCGTGTGAACTGCAGAAGAGGCTATCCCAACGTAGATTATGTGCTCATACGAAATTGCCCCTCGAGAGAAACGTTTGCGATAGCACAGCCTTCTTTACTCTTGCTGTGACTTAACACACAGGATATCGCCCCACCTTTCAATTCTGCTTTGGCAGTGCCTCAACATCGAAGATGACGTGTTTGTCCTGTGGTTTAATAGATTCTGAGAGGTGTGATGATGCTGCTACTTTAACAAGATTATGTTCTTCTCGATTTTCTTTCACAGAGTTCGTAAAAGACCCCGAAACGTTTATGTTTCAAGGTTTCTAAGGGCAATTTGATGAAAAGCTAACAAATACTGCCTCAGACAAAAGGCTTTCCAGTTTTAAAAAAACAGACGTTTGCACAATAAAAATATAGTGGGCAGTTCCCCCAGCTGAGCTTCTCTCTGTTTTGATTTGGTTTTTGGCAGTCTAGGTATTCACTGAATGAAGTCAGACAGTTGTGAAGCTGCTGGACCCAAAGACGCAGGTTCTTGCTGAAACTGTCTCTGACTTCTCTCCTGTAAGAACCTGTGTTTCATTTTACCTTCTGTGCCAAGAGGCATTTGTGTGAATTGTTGCAAGAATTAGGAATGGCATTATTAAGTTGATACAATTTGTTGGATTTTCAGACAGGCTAAGTTATTCAGTCTTCTGTTCTGTTTTGTTCATGTTTCCTTCGGTAATCTTACACAAGAATTCTATTTTGTTTAAATAAAGTTGGTTTGACCAGTATCATCTGCCCTGGAAAATTCACTGCACACATGCTTAAAAAAAGCTATCGAAATTTGGATCTGGGCTACATTGTTGAAATGTTTCGAGGGGGTCTGGTATCGTCCATAGCACAGGCCTAAGCAATGTGCAGATTCGGTCACAAGTGGGAGAAAGCCTGCTTAAAAATTCAAAGCCTAAACGCTGAAAATGACGACAGGAAATACTCGGAAATAGAGGGACTTCAGATACGGGAGATCAGAGTCGGGAGTGTGTTGCTGATGAAGGGCTCTTGCTCAAAATGTCGAATCGCCTGCACCTCGGATGCTGCCTGACTGGCTGTGCGTTTCCAGCACCGCACTCTCGAGCAGAAATTACTTGACTGCTCGGATTGTCAAACAGCGTCTGTTGACACAGAAACAGGGTAAACATTGAAGATGAATGTTGAAAGAATCAATGCCTCCCTCAGACAACACTCCCTGTTCTGAAGAAGCGTTATAGATGAAGTATTCTCCACCTTCTGATGTTACCTGCCTTGTTGTGTTCTTCCGGCCTCCAGCTTGCCTACTGAAGACTCACTGACAGCAGTTGTGCAATGGACATTGCAGTTCCTCCTGTCCAATACGGCTTGGGAACAGCGCGATAGCAGGATACTGGTCGTGCACATGCTCCTCAGGGGTCCGCAGTAATGCATAGAACCTCCTTCATTGTTCCTCAGGATGAGCTCCTTCCCTGCCCACGCACCTCAGGCTCAATGCGCATGCTCAAACCTGAAAGTTGAATGGGAAAACATCGGGAGGCTCCAACCCTTCTGTCAGAGGTCACACGAAATCACAAGCTTTAGAAGTGAAGTGAGGAAGCAACAGCGCTCTGAAACTTTTTGATTTCAAACAAGCATGTCAGAATATAAAGTGGTGTCGTGTGACTTCTGACCTTCTCCACTCCAGTCGAACACCAGCGCCTCCACGTCAGTCTCTGATCGTGGCAGACTATGTTTTCCCTCGTGATGTATGCCCGATAGGAATGTCTGCCATTCATCACCCTCCAAATCAGTTAGTTCTTCTTTCGTCCTCAGAAATAGTACATTAAAAAAAACTTCAAGGAGATTCCTGATTGCAAGTTAGAATTTTTTGCAGCATCATTTTCTGTCCAATTCACCCCTTGGTGAAGTGCCTTCGATTATGTACTGTCTGAAGCATCGTTGCGATTGGTTCCTGCGAGGAGCTAACATCATGATCAAATATGATTTAAAAATGTGGTAGCTCAATCAGGAAGGCCTCCTCTTATTCTCACACAGGCAGATGGGTTGCATGAGGCTCATACATTAATCAGATTATCGAGAGATGGAATTAAACCAGCTCGAGCGAAAAGCAGGACAACAGCAGTCGGATAGTCAATGAATGCAAAGTTTAACAAACAGAGAACCCGTACTGGCAGTTTTGATTTATAATTACTGGAGGCTGCATATTGTTATGGGCCAGGCCAGATCTACTCAAAGTATTTCAAGAAAGTAGCTTTAACCTTAACTTTTTCTTACTTTAAATGCAGATGTGCAGTGGATTAACCAGGAGTAATGCAGCTGGTCAAACCGTTCGGCTTTGAGCAAAACGATTTAGTTAAATGCTACAGCTGAAACATGAACGAAAGAAAATATAACTTAGAATAACTCAATCATTTGAAAACCCAACCGACTCGACATAGCAACTTACCAAGGAGCTGTTCCAAGTCCCACAAGCTCCTACAAACACCCCCCTTATCAAAAGCTAAATTCGAAATTGGTTCTTAGAAGCAGGAGAGATTTCAGAGAGAGAAGAAAGTAAAGAATCATTTGCTAAAGCATGGAACTTTTATTCCACCGTAGAAGCTTCTGCTGCAGCTACCATCAGCTTCCCTGTTATTATCTCGGATGCTTCATCATGCTGTCATTGCCCATCGCTGTCATACATTTATGTGCCACAGATTTTGACAGGATGTGCAGGGTTAATGGTTGCGAACTGGCAATTAATGTCGAACTGAGTTACCCATGGTTCAGTTGCATAGTATCTTCAGTGTTGCACCATCCGGAGATTGGATGATGAAGGAAACTTTTCACAAGTTTGCTTTAATTGTTCAGAAACTGAGTATTGGAGTTGAAACATTTTGTTGCGGCTGAACAAGTCATGATTAAGGGTACGTTTACAGTACTGAATACAATTTGGTTAGCCCTTATATAGGCAGTCTGTTATTGAACTGAAATTGGTGCAGAAGGTATATTGTGTTGCAACTATTTTGCACTTTGGTGAGACCACGTCTGGAATAGTAAGAGCAGTTTTGGTCTCCTTATCTAATGAGGGATTTTTGGAAACGCAGAAAGGAGAATGAGAATTTACCAGACTGATTCCTGGGATGGCAATACTGACATTTGAAAACATACTGGATCATTTAATGGAAGTTAACAAGAATGGCAGAGCGTGTTATTCCTAACCAATCACCTTAATTATACTTAAAACTCAACAGTTCTGAAAAGACCATACAGGGCAAGAATAAGAAAAATGTTACCATCGAAGGAGAGTTATGAATCCGTGGTCACACTCTGAGCACACAGATCAGGATATTTTGGACTGAGATGAAGAGAAGATTCTTCACCAACAGTGGTGAGCCTCTGGAACTTTCTGCCACAGGAAGACGGTGAGACTAAAACATTGAATGTTTTCAAGATGGAGTTAATTTTGTTCTTAGGACAAATGGGACCAAAGGGTATCAGGAGACAGCAAGAATGACAGACTGAGTTGGAAGAAAGACTGAATCCCAGAATTCAAAATAATCATTAATCTAATCTGGAGAAACCTGGTATCACAAAAATGTTACAAATGAAACAGACGTCCAAAATAAAATCAAAAGATTTGAAATTACTGAAGAACACAATGTGAAATTAATAAAACTCTAATGAAACCAAAATCAGACATGAATTTACATGCAAATCGTGGCCAACATAATTACATTAATAAATCACTAAATAGATAGAGCAATGATTGACCTAACACATTTACCAGACGCTCTACTCAGCATGAGGCACACAGTTTTCAGTGACTAAATCCTGCTCAACTGCATTCAGTACAATACTAAGTCCTATCTTTGAGGATTTAGGATTTGAGGATTTAGTCACCAATCCTCATTTTAGGGCAGTTCCCAAATAAGCCAGTCCCAACTGACCCAAACAGACACAGTTTCCTGCAAAATGATGGACTGCTGTGGAATCTCCTCAGCACTGTTCATGAGAATCTTAATTATGTCGTTACACCAGAGTCACCTTTTTCTGACACTTCAGGAACAGCCCTGAACAATGAATGGTCTTCACAGCAGACTCCATTTTAAATTCCGTTTTAAGTTATAGGATCACTGCAGGACTATGCCATCCCACATCTGATGTTTTCTTATCATTTCAGGTGCTCTTGATTTGACGAATGAAGAAAGTCGACTTCCTTTGAAAAAAAAGACACAAAAGCTTCATTCTTCTGAATCATTTTATCAGTATGTGAGGAGGAATGTGCCCTGTATTACAGGCTTATGCATTAAATATCCACTTACTTACCAGATTTACTTTTATTTGAGGATTACTTCGACATTCCGAGCACTTCAATGAAAGTGCAACAATGAGCTTTTGTATGTTTCACATTATTTCAACTATCGTATTATTTTCTTTTTTATCATTCGAAGTTCAGGACTTTTAGATCTATGGCTTTTGCATTATTCTAATTGCTCCCTAAATCTCGTTCCATCCCCATATATTCTGTCTCTCAAATCTCTTTGTGAATTCCCATGTCTAAGTCTCCACTAATAACGGACAGTGTGAGAAATCATAGGCATCTGCCAAAATTGTTAGTTCTTTGATCTTTGATAGTTGATTTGATAATTGGCAATAGACAGACAGTGAGGATGATTTCTTCCTGTGGAGAAATGTGGAATGAGAGGTCATTGTTTTAGTCAAAGTTACAATGGTGCTGGAAAAGCACAGCAGCTCAGGCTCAGACGCAGCTTGACCGGCTGTGCTTTTCCAGCAGCAGTCTAATCTTGACTCTGATCTCCAGCATCTTCAGTCGTCAGATTCACCCAGTCACAGTATTAGGTAAGTGGTCTTGAATTTAAAACTGAGATTGCGGAATTTCTTCCCTCAAATGGTCATAAATCTGTGCCATATGTGTCAGATCGTGGGGCGCTGAGTAAATTTAAAGAGACGGAAGACAGATTATTTCCATTAATAATGGCGTAAAGGGTCTCAGTTTTACTGGTACCTATGACAAAATACATAGTTCTGTGAAATGTTGAAATGAATGAATTAGAACAAAGAACATAGAACAATACAGCGAAGAACAGATCGTTCGGCCCTTGATGTTGCGCTGACTTGTGAGCTATTCTCTGCTCGTCCCCCTACACTATCGCAAAATCATTGTTTAAATCTCCCTAATGTGGCTAAGTTGACTGCATTAGCAGGAAGGGCATTCCACGCCCTTACCACTCTCTGCATAAAGGACCTGCCTCTGACATCTGTCTAAAATCTATCACCCCTCAATGGGTAGTTATGCCGTTATCACCCTATGAAAAAGACTTTCACTGTCTACCCTATCTAATCCTCTGGTCATCTTGTATGCCTCTATCAAATCCCCTGTTAGTCTTCTTCTTTTCAATGAGAAAAGACCCAAATCTCTCAGCCTTTCCTCATAAGACCTTCCCTCCAGACCAGGCAACATCCTGGAAAATCACCTCTGCACCGTTTCCAATGCTTCCACATCCTTCCCGAAATATGGGGGCAAGAACTGTACACAATATTCCACGTTCAGCCGCACCAGCGTTTTATTTAGTTGCAGCAATATATTGTGGCTCTGGAACTCAATCCCTCTATGAATGAGACCTAACACACGGTATGCCTTCTTAACAGCACTATACACCTGATTGGCAATTTTCAGGGATCTATGTACATGGACTCCAATATCAAATTGCACATCCACACTACCAAGATTTTTTCCATTGACCCAGTACTCTGCCTTCCTGTTATTCTTCCCAAAGTGCATCACCTCACATTTAGCTGCATTGAACTCCATTTTCCACCTCTCAGCCCAATTCTGCAATTTATCCAAATCCCTCTGCAACCTGGAACATTCTTCCACACTGTCCACAATGCCACCGACTTTAGTGTCATCTGCAAATTTACCAATCCATCCAATTATGCCTGCGTCTGAGTCATTTATAACAATGACAAACAGCAATGCTCCCAAAACAGATCCTTGTGGCACACCACTAGTAACCATACTCGAGGCTGAATATTTTCCATTCACCACCATTCGCTGCCTTCTTTCAGAAAGACAGTTTCTAATCCCAACTATTAAATCACCCTCAATTCCATGCCTCAGCATTTTATCCAACAGTCTACCATGTGGAATCTTATCAAAGACTTTACTCAAGTTCATGTATACCACATCAACTTCACTACCCTCATTTACATGCTTGGTCACCTTCTCAAAAAACTCAATGGGGTGTGTGAGACACGACCTGCCCTTGACAAATCCATGTTAACTATCTGAAACCAAATTGTTCCTTGCTAGATGATTATAAATCTTATCTCTTATGATCCTTTCCAAAACCTTTCCTACAACAGAAGTAAGGCTCACTGGTCTCTAATTACCTGGGTCATTTCTACTGCCCTCCTGAAAAAGGGCACAACATTTCCAATCCTCTTGTACGAAACCTGTGGAAAGTAACGACTCAAATATCAAAGCCAACGACTCTGCTATCTCCTCCCTAGCTTCCCAGCGAATCCTCAGATAAATCCCATACGGCCGAGGGGACTTGTCTACTTTCACACCTTCTAGAATTGATAACACCTGATTGTAACTAACATCGATCATTTTAAGACTAATTTCTCATACCTCAAACTTCTCCTCTACAATATTCTCCTTTTCCTGAGTGAAAACCGATGAGAAATGTTCGTTTAGCACCTCTCCGATCTCCACAGAGTCCACATTCAACTTCACACTTCTGTCTTTGACTGGGACTATTCCTACCCTAATGATTCTTTTATTCCTTACATACCTATCGAAACCTTTAGTGCTCTCCTTTATTCTATTTGATAAAGATTGCTTGTGTCCTCTCTTTGCTCTTCTAAACTATCTCTTCAAATCCTTCCAAGCTGATCTGAAATTCTCCATCGCCTCATCTGAACCATCTTGCCTCATCAACACATAAGCCTCCTTCTTCTTCTTAACAAGAGATGCTATTTCTTTAGTAAACGGCGGTTCCCTTACCTTATCACTTGCCCCCTGCCTGCCAGGGACATACCTATCAAGGACACGCAATATCTGCTCCTTTAACAAGCTCCACATTTCCATTGTCTGCATCCCCTGCATTTTGCTACCCCAAGTTCTAAATTACAGCACAGTAGAGATTCCTTCCAGAAATTCAATAAAGAATTTTTAACAATTGGAATGACTACAGGAATCTTCAATGGACTTCTGTATCATTGAGAGAGGTCGCTTGGAAAAATAGTGTACATATATAGTTGGTCACAGACCTCCAGTCTGTAAGGCAACCCTCTACTACCATTATCTGTCTTCTCCTTCCGCGCCAGTTCTCCTTGTACTCCGTGTGATCCAAACTTGCTAACCAGTCTAACATGAGAAAAATAGCGTACATATATGGAAACTCTCATGATTCTCCTTGTAAACGATAGAAATCATGTTGTGAAGATCTTTCTGACAGAAAATGAAAATGGCTCTTAAGACTGCTTCTTCATTCCTCCGCTGAAGTGCTGCACCTCACATTTATCTAAATTAAACTGCATCTGCCACTCCTCAGCCCATTGGTCCATATGATCAAATTCCCATTGTACTCTGAGGTAACCTTATTCGCTGTCCTCTACCCCTTCAATTTTGGTATCATCAGCAAACATTTTATCTGTCCGACCTATGCTGATATCCAACTAATTTATATATGTGACTAAACGTAGTGAACCCAACATCAATTGTTATGACACACTGTTGGTCACAGACCTCCAGTCTGAAAGGCAACCCTCTACTGCTATTCTCTGTCTTCTACTTCCGAGCCAGTTCTACTTGTATTCCGTGTGATCCAAACTTGCTAACCAGTCTACCATGAGAAACCTTGTCAAACATCTTACTGAAGCCCACAAAGTTTTCGTCCACCACTCTGCCCTCCTTAATGCTCTTTGCTACTTCTTCAAAATACTATATCAAGTTCGTAAGACGTGATTTCCCAAGCACAAAGCCATGTTAACTATCCCTAATCAGTCCTTGCCTTTCCAAATGCATGCAAATCTTGTCCCTTAGGATTCCATCCAACAACTTGCCCACCACCTATGTCAGGCTCACCAACCTATATTTCTCTGATTTTTCCTTACCACTCTTCTTAAAAGTGGCACCACGTTAGCCAACCTCCAGTTTTCCAGACTCTCACCTGCGACTATCGATGACACAAATATCTCAGTATGAGGCCCGGCAATCACTTCCCTATCTTCCCACAGAGTTCTAGGATACACCTGATTAAGTCCTGAGGTTTTAATCATGTTTGTACATGTTAAGACATCCAGCACCTCCTCCTCTGTGATATGGGTATTTTTCAAGATGTCAGTTTCCCCACGTTCTGTATCTTCCATTTCTTTTTCTCCAGTAAATACTGACGCAAAATTCTCGTTTTGTAACACCACCATCTCCTGCATTTCCACACATTGGGTGCTTTGCTGATCGTTGCGATGTCTTATTCTCTCTATAGTTACCCTTTTTATCCTTAATATATTTATACATTCCCTTTAGAATCCTCTTTGCCAAAACCACCCCATCTCCCCTTTTTACCTTCCTCATTTCCCTCTTATGTATACTCCTACTGCATTGATACTCATCTGAGGATTCACTTGATCTCTGTTGTGTAGGAGCTGAAAAATGTGTTGCTGGAAAAGCACAGCAGGTCAGGCAGCATCCAAGGAGCAGGAGAATCCACGTTTCGGGCTTAAGCCCTTCTTCAGGAATGATTATGCCCGAAACGTCGATTCTCCTGCTCCTTGGATGCTGCCTGACCTGCTGTGCTTTTCCAGCAACACATTTTTCAGCTCTGATCTCCAGCATCTGCAGTCCTCACTTTCTCTGTCATGTATACCTAACATTTGCTTCCTTCTTTTTCTTAACCAAACCTTCATTTCTCTAGTCATCCTGCATTCCCTACACATACCACTCTTGCCTTTCCCCCTCAAAGGATCATACTGTCTCTGAACTCTCACTATCTAATTTCTGAAGGCACCCTATTTTCCAGCCGTTAATTTACCTGCAAACATCCACACCGAATTAACTTTTGAAAGTTCTTGCCTTATACTGTCAAAATTGGTCTTTCTCCAATATAGAACCTTAACGTTTATAGCCAGTCTATCCTTTTCTATCACTATCTTAAATCTAATAGGATTATGGTTGCTGGCCCCAAAGCCCTCCCCCACTGACACCTCAGTCACCTGCCCTGCCTTATTTCCGAAGAGAAGGTCAAGTTTTGCATGTTAGCTCGTAGGTACATCTACAGACTGAGTCAGAAAAATTTCTGTAAACACCTAATAGATTCCTCTCCATCTAAACCCTTATGACTGTGGCAATCCCAGTCTATGTTTGGAAAATAAAAATTCTCCACCACAACTACTCCATTATTCTTCTGGATAGTTGAGATGTCCTTACAAATTTGATTCTCAATTTCCCATTTACTATTGGGAAGTCTATCGGAAAGTTCCACTAATGTGATCATCTGTTTCTTATTTCTCAGTTTTACTCAAATACGTGTCATGGACATATTCCCAGGAATATCTTCCCTATGTACATCTGCAATGTTATCCCTTTTCAAAAACAACTGGTCTTTTGCCACCTCCACGCACACCTCTAGCCACCCCGCCCCAACTCCCTAACCCCCCCCCCCTCCCTTGTATCATATTTGCATTTTTAATTTGGAAAATGGAGCAACCAGTCCTGTGCATCTGTAAGCCATATCTCTGTAATTGCCTTGAAATCCCAGTCCCATATTCCTAACCATGCCCTGAGTTCACCTGCCTTCACGGCTTACCCTTTTCTTTGAAATAATTGCAGTTTAATTTCAGTCGTACCATTCTCTGATTTGTTTCTGCCTGCACTGATTGTTGACTTGCTCATATTCTTAACTGTACCAATCTCAGACTGATCACTTTTCTCACCATCTCACTGCAACCCAACCACAGCACCGCGCCCCCCACCCCCACACCTGACTAGTTTAAATCCACCTCAGTAATTCTTCCAAATATCCTTGTCAGCATAATCATCCTCTTCCAATTCAGGCGCAATTAGACCTTCATATTTAGATAGACTCCATTGTGGTAGTGGGCGGTCTAGGCAGAGGTGCAGACTGACATTTCAGGGGTCACCAGCGAGAAATCAGAATGACATATTACCTTTCTGGTGCCACGATCAAGGATATCTCAAAGAGAGGGCAAAATGTTCTCAAAGGGGAGAGGAACGAGTAGGAGATAATTGCACACATTAGAACCAACCTCATAGGAATGCATAAGAATGCGATTCTGAAGTGAGAATATAGAAAGTTAGATAGGAATTGAAAAAGGAGGTCCTTACAGTTAGTAGTATCTGGATTACATCCAATGCTGCTGGCTCGTTAGTCTAAGAATCGGAGGATAGAGCAGAACAATGCATGGCTGAGAAGCTGGTGCAGGAGAGAAGACAGATTCCAATGATGCAATGCGAGTTAGAATTTGTGTCTTTCATGATATCTGTTCACACTCTCCCTGAGGATGGAGAATTGTATATAAATTGAGTGTATTTCAATGCATTGCCTCATTTTGACTGTTTCTGCTTTCACCAAAAAATGGGATCACAGGCGCTTCCACTTGAAATTCTCTTTCCCATTCCTGAAGACTTTGGAATACCTGGTAAGTGATTCGAAGCCGCGATGACATCTTTCTTGTGTGTTTCTGATTTGATTTGTGTATCTGCAATTTTCTCCAGTGTTCCCCAAATGGAATTCCTGTTTATTGCTGAGTTTGCCATCTGTTCATTACCATTGGTTTCAGCCTCAGTTGATCAGTCCAGTCCCAGATGACTGAGGGTTGGAAACAACTGTGTATCACTTAAATAAAGAAAACAACAAATGGCAAATGATTTAAATCAATGTTTTGCATCAATCATTACGTTGGAGAGTATTTCTAACATTTCATGAATGCTCAAGGATATGGTAGAGTAATCATGTCACTTCATCCTTACTGGGAGAAGAGTATTCGAAAAACTAATGGGGCTCAAGGCAAAAAAGTTTTCTGACATTGATGACTTGCATCCCAGCAACCTAAACGAGTTAGATACAGAGATAGTAGAGGCAAAGAACAAAGGCAATTTCCAGCCCAGAAATAGGCCCCCAGGCCCTCCAAGCCCTTGTAAATCTGTCAATCCATTTCTGAGCATCTGTATCTCTCTGCTCCCCACATAATCATGCATTTGTCCAGACGCATCTTAAACGAATCTACCGTGCCTGCCTCTGCCACCTCTGCTGGCAACACGTTTCAAATGTCCACCACCCTCTATGTGCAGTACTTACAACATGAATCCCCCTTAAACTTTTCACCTCTCACCTTGAAAGCGTGACCTCTCGTTAGTGAATCCTTCAGTCTGGGGATAAAGCTTGTCTCTATCCACTCTGTCTATACCCTTCATGAGTTTGTAAACCTCAACGTTGCCTGTAATTCGCAAAAACATCTTGGAGTGTAGAGAAATGCAAGAGATTTAGAAAACTGACAACGTGACACGCGAGTGAGGCATAAAGTGAATAAACATATGTATCATTGAAAAAATATTGGAATGAATTAATATGGCTTGGGTAACAGCACATTTGTAAAACCCATATTTTATCAAGCAGAGTCAGCAAAGCTTCATGAAATGGAACTCGTGTCCAATGCATTTCTTGAAATTTCTGAGAAAATGTCTCAACCGGATTGGATGAAGTGCAAGCAGGAGATGCGTTGGATTTGGACAATGAAACAGCACTCAATAAAGTACCTCATAAACGGTGAAGTTATAAGATAGCATTTTACTGAATTGAAGGCAGCAGACTAGTATGGAGAGAGAAGTGGCTGATGGAAAGGAATCAATGAATGGGGTAAAGGATTCGTCGGGTTCTGCAGGGGTAGTAATTATACAAATAAATTAAGTATGTGCAGGAAGGAAGTGAATGTTCTCTGGTCAAATTTGCAGGGGATAGCAAACCTAAGTGAAAAAGGCAGATTAAGAGAAAATTACAAACAGTTTACAGAAAGATGTTGATCAGTTAAGTAAATGGGGAAAATGTCAGAAACTGGAGTATAACGTCGATCAAAGTGAAGCTGTTAATTTTGGAAGGGAAAACAAAGGATACAATTTTATTTAAATGGAGAAGAGTTGCAGAACGCGGGAATTCAAAGCATCTTGGGTTTACTTCAGAGTGAAACATTTAAAGTTAATACACAGGTAAAGCTTCGTGTGGAAGTCTACTCACTGGAATCTAGAAGAATTAGAGTTGATCTCATTGAGACATATCGGATTTCGAAACAATTGACCGGTAAATAGTGAGAGAATGCTTTCCTCTCATCGAAGGGTGCTTTGGCTTGACCAGAAATTAGGACAACAAACATTTCGAACAGAAATGTTCAATTCCATCATGAAAGTCCTTGAAATTTTTTGTAAGTACTTGAAAGATGTTGCGACATTTTCCTTGTCTGTTTTGTTTTGAAATGTCCCAGTGGGGACAGTCTCAGCATAAAGGAGTGTCAACATAATTCGTAGATGAGGAGAAATTTGTTCTTGCTAGAGGATTGCGACTGTTTTGAACCCCTTGACATAGAGAAAGGTGTGGGGGCAGAGTTCACTTGTAGGTTTCAGGCCTGACATAGAGATATTCTTGATGGTAGTGCCATACATATAAGACATCTCAGAAATGCTACTTCTTTGACGAAAGTTAGCCATAGGAGAGGAACACAGAAACCTATTAATTCGGAACAGAAATAGGCAATGTGGCCCTTTGAAACCTTTCCAAATTTCAGTAGGAGTACTATTGATGAGAATAAGATCCAGACTTCTGCCTGCATTCCATAGCCTTGTGTGATCAAAAGAATCCAACTCAGTCCTTCCAACACAGTCCCACTACCTTCAGAGGAAGAGCATTCCAAATACGAAACACCATCGAAGAGAATAGAAATGTCCTTATCTCTATTTGATGAGGGGAACTACATATTACTAAACTGTACGCCCAGGTGTCCCATGAAGAGAAGTGTATTTCCGAGTGATCCACCTTATCCTGTCTGCTTAATAACTGACATGGATGAAGCATAACCTTTCTTCACAGCAAAATACTTTTATCCCAGGAATAAGATAAATTCTCCAAGCTTCTAAAGCAGCAATGCGAACTCTTGTCTTTTCCCATTTCTGATCAGCATTTCGATACATGTGATAATTGGGATTCGATTTTTTCAGCAAACCTGATGACAGTGTTGATTCTTTCCCAAGGCAAATGTGGCCTTTCCAAAGGTATCATTCGCTACATGACCAGCATGGCAACAGGAGATCTGTTTATCTTAAATGTGATTGCGAGCCAGATCTTCAGGTATAATTTCCCAAGCTCGCTGTTGAACTCCACTCCTGCTCACCGACTCAGTGCTCTCCTGCAAGGTCTGAGCCTCCAGCTCACCATCTGGTTTACCATCGCCTTCACCTTTGACCGCTTTGTAGCAATTCGCTGCAACAAGTTAATGCGAAATGTTGCACTGAAAGAATGGCCAATGTGGTCATGTCCATTGTGAGCGCTCTTAACATTATGTCAACATTCCCTTGCCTTTTCTCTCTGAGCTCATTCGCGCTCTGAACAATGTGCAGTGTGGCTGCCGCACCGTCACTGGTTTTCTCAATTCACCGGACTGTGCAGCTCATCGGTGGCTCACCAACAGCTCAAACATGCTTCTTCCAATTCCCCTGATGCTGCTGTTGAATTCTCTCACTCAACAACAATACCACATTCTAGCGGCCAGCAGAGCTCGTTGGGCCCTGAAGAGCAGCAGAGGTGGTGCTGGGGAGATGGACAGAGACCCCGAGCTGAAGAGCAGGAGGACCTCCATCGTTCTCCTCTTCACCTTCTCCACCTGCTTTGAGGTGCTCTCGTTGCTCATCACTCTCATCAACATCGGTATCGGCATTACCTACACAGAGACTTTCCAAGGGTCAAACTCGCTCGATTTTGCAAACAGGGCCGCGTTCCTGCTGACATACACCAGTTCGTGCAAAAACACTTGCATTTACGCACTGACCTAGGAGAGAGTCAGAGAGGAGGTAAAGGATGTGCTGAAATATACCTATTCTCTACTCTGTAAGCTACGTGAAAAATTTACATTTATGG